>NC_134895.1:6684066-6784066 GCF_041734735.1 Babylonia areolata | reverse complement strand
ATGATGTTCATGTTTGTGGGCTGTCGTTCCCATGATGTTTGTGGGCTGTCGTTCCCATGATGTTTGTGGGCTGTCGTTCCCATGATGTTTGTGGGCTGTCGTTCCCATGATGTTTGTGGGCTGTCGTTCTCATGATGTTTGTGGACTCGTTCACATGATGTTCATGTTTGTGGGCTGTCGTTGTCATGATGTTTGTGGGCTGTCGTTCCCATGATGTTTGAGGGCTGTCGTTCCCATGATGTTTGTGGGCTGTCGTTCTCATGATGTTTGTGGACTCGTTCACATGATGTTCATGTTTGTGGGCTGTCGTTCTCATGATATTTGTGGGCTGTCGTTCACATGATGTTTGTGGGCTGTCGTTCACATGATGTTTGTGGGCTGTCGTTCACATGATGTTCATGTTTGTTGGCTGTCGTTCACATGATGTTTGTGGGCTGTCGTTCACATGATGTTTGTGGGCTGTCGTTCACATGATGTTTGTGGGCTGTCGTTCCCATGATGTTTGTGGGCTGTCGTTCACATGATGTTCATGTTTGTGGGCTGTCGTTCTCATGATGTTTGTGGGCTGTCGTTCTCATGATGTTTGTGGGCTGTCGTTCACATGATGTTCATGTTTGTGGGCTGTCGTTCTCATGATGTTTGTGGGCTGTCGTTCACATGATGTTTGTGGGCTGTCGTTCACATGATGTTTGTGGACTCGTTCACATGATGTTCATGTTTGTGGGCTGTCGTTCACATGATGTTTGTGGGCTGTCGTTCACATGATGTTCATGTTTGTGGGCTGTCGTTCTCATGATGTTTGTGGGCTGTCGTTCTCATGATGTTTGTGGGCTGTCGTTCTCATGATGTTTGTGGGCTGTCGTTCTCATGATGTTTGTGGGCTGTCGTTCTCATGATGTTTGTGGGCTGTCGTTCACATGATGTTTGTGTCGTTCTCATGATGTTTGTGGGCTGTCGTTCTCATGATGTTTGTGGGCTGTCGTTCTCATGATGTTTGTGGGCCGCCGTTTCCATGATGTTCATTCACCTTGTGCATTCTTCCAGTGGCCCTGGCTGTCATGTGGAGAACTATCTTTTTCAACTCCGTGCACTTTATAGGCAGCCATACTGTGGTTTTCGGGGATTAACATAGTAATAACCGTGCATGGTTAAATGGTTAAATGAACAGAAAAGAACAGCAAAAAAAAAAAAAAAAAAAAACTGTAGATCATTACATTTTATTATACAAACCTCCTTATGTACGTTGGATTAATAGAACAGACGTTACGGCACAAATTCTTTATCTAATGTTATTATTTATTTATTTATTTATTTATTTAATCATTCATTCATTCATTTATTCATTTATTTATTTGTTCGTTTCTTTGTTTGTTTATCGATCTGTTTATGTGTTTGTTTTCCAACGAGAACATTCTTTCACTCACTGTGTGTTATAACTCTCACTGTGTGTTATAACTCTCACGCACAGATTTAACTTGATTTCAGTTTTGCTCGAATTGAGCCCGGCGTGGGTGAACTTGTCTTCGTTTCTGACGTTGTTGACCTTTTTGACATCATTTTTATTGTTCTCCTCAACTGGTTTTAAGAACTTACATGTCAGGGTATTCCCTCTTTTTGCGTGCGATCGGCAGAGGTACAAGCAAAATGATGTGATGTTGTTTCAGATGGTGAAGGATGTGTCAGCTTTACAAAGCAACATGATGTACTGATGTTGTTGTTGTTGTTTCAGATGGCGAGGGTGTGCCAGCCTTACAAAGCAACATGATGTACTGATGTTGTTGTTGTTTCAGATGGCGAGGGGTGTGCCAGCCTTACAACGGCTCGGTGTGTCGGGATCAGCTGGGAGGGAAGATGGTGTACCACAATGTCACGGCTCGCTCCGCGCCCACCGCCTTCCCCACCCACGACGACCCCAGCCACGCCCAGGAAGAGGTGTACGAGAGCGAGCACGAGGAGATCGTGCGGGCGTTGCTGGAGGAGATGCGGGGCACGGGCATGTTCACGGGGATGGGGGGCGGGGTGGATGAGTACTGCCTCCGGCCCGCCCTGGAGCTGATGTGTCACTACGCCTTCCCCGACTGCCGCTTCACTGTGTCAGGGCACGTCATGCCCGTACCCATCTGCAGGTAGGGAGGGCTGTGCTGGGTGTGTGTGGAGTGGGGAGGGAGGGGGTGGGGGGGACCTGCAGGTAGGGAGGGCTGTGCTGGGTGTGTGTGGAGTGGGGAGGGAGGGGGGGGGGCTGCAGGTAGGGAGGCTGTGTGGAGTAGGGAGGGAGGGGGGGCTGCAGGTAGGGAGGGCTGTGCTGGGTGTGGAGTGGGGAGGGAGGGGGGGATCCTGCAGGTAGGGAGGACTGTGCTGGGTGTGGAGTGGGGAGGGAGGGGGGGCTGCAGGTAGGGAGGGCTGTGCTGGGTGTGGAGTGGGGAGGGAGGGGGGGCTGCAGGTAGGGAGGACTGTGCTGGGTGTGGAGTGGGGAGGGAGGGGGGGTCCTGCAGGTAGGGAGGACTGTGCTGGGTGTGGAGTGGGGAGGGAGGGGGGGCTGCAGGTAGGGAGGACTGTGCTGGGTGTGGAGTAGGGAGGGAGGGGGGGTCCTGCAGGTAGGGAGGGCTGTGCTGGGTGTGGAGTGGGGAGGGAGGGGGGGCTGCAGGTAGGGAGGGCTGTGCTGGGTGTGGAGTGGGGAGGGAGGGGGGGCTGCAGGTAGGGAGGGCTGTGCTGGGTGTGGAGTGGGGAGGGAGGGGGGGATCCTGCAGGTAGGGAGGACTGTGCTGGGTGTGGAGTGGGGAGGGAGGGGGGGCTGCAGGTAGGGAGGGCTGTGCTGGGTGTGGAGTGGAGAGGGGGGGGGGATCCTGCAGGTAGGGAGGACTGTGCTGGGTGTGGAGTGGGGAGGCAACTTAGGAATACACGAAGATGTCGTTTCGTTTTGTTTTTTTGTTTGTTATTGTTGTTGTTGTTGTTTTGTTTTTTTTTTTGGGGGGGGGGTGGGGGGGGGGGGGGGGGGTTTGGGGTTTTTTTGGTTTTTTTTGCTGGTGTCTGACTCTCTTTCTTTCTTTCTAAAAATATCCCGACGATTTAGAACTTGATGGAGCGATACGTTCACAAACCGCGCTTGCGCACACATACATCCCTCTACCTTTCTCTCTTTCTGTCACACACACACACACACACACACACATCGGGATATGTTACCAGAACTGAAAACCCAACGTCTTCTCCACCTCGCCCCCCCCCCCCCCCCCCCACAACCCCCAAGAGTCAAGTTTAACTAGATGTCTTCAAGTCTGAAATAATGTCGGAGTTGTGCTCTTGTTATTGTTTTACCTCTTTCTTTCTTTCTTTCTTTCTTTCTTTCTTTCTTTTTTTTTTTTTTTTTTTTTTTCTTTTCTTTCTTTTTTTTAATCCAGGGGTATGAATGAAAGTAGGGATGCTTTAACACCGGCACCGAACAAAGTCACCATCTCAAACATACATACATACATACATGTATCCTATTTGTATCAGCTTCTCACGGCAGTACAGTCAGCAGTGCAGCCTGCAGGCTCGCCTCCCTTTTCCCCCCACCTGTTTTATTTGAACAGCAGGTTCTCGTTCATCTGCTGGGATACAGGGGCACCTGCTGTTAATGCATACAAGGGAGGTAAGGCCAGTGGGGGTCCGTCGGCTTGTCAGTAATCGCCTCCGCCACCAGCGCATGTGTATGTGTGGAGCAGCAGCACTTTACTTTCACCATGTTGGAAATCGGATGCAGAATGAAAACAGAGTTTGTGAGTGGGCGGATGGAGAGAGGGGGTGGGAGGAGAGAGAGAGAGGAGGAGGAGGAGGAGGTGGTTTTAGGGAGTTGACGGGGTGTGGTGTGGTGGGGAAGGGGGTGGGGATGGGAGGGTGGGGGGTTGTGGGGGCTAGGGGGTTTCCCCCAATCCCAGTCCTTGATGCCGAACTTCCGGTGTTGGCCTGGAGGATCTGGCAGACTGACTATCACTGCTTTACTGTTCAGGTCACCACTGTAGACCGACTAACACTGTAGACAGACTAACACTGCCCTATCGCTCAGGTCAATACTGTAGACATACTATCACTGTAGACAGACTAACACTGCCTTATCGCTCAGGTCACCACTGTAGACAGACTAACACTGCCTTATCGCTCAGGTCAACACTGTAGACATACTAATACTGTAGACAGACTAACACTGCCCTATCGCTCAGGTCAATACTGTAGACAGACTAACACTGTAGATAGACTAACACACTGTAGACAGACTAACACTGTAGATAGACTAACACTGTAGATAGACTAACACTGCCTTATCGTTCAGGTCACCACTGTAGACAGACTAACACACTGTAGACAGACTAACACACTGTAGACAGACTAACACTGTAGACAGACTAACACACTGTAGACAGACTAACACACTGTAGACAGACTAACACTGTAGACAGACTAACACTGCCTTATCGCTCAGGTCACCACTGTAGACAGACTAACACTGTAGACAGACTAACACTGTAGACAGACTAACACTGTAGACAGACTAACACTGCCTTATCGCTCAGGTCAACACTGTAGACAGACTAACACTGTAGACAGACTAACACTGTAGACAGACACTGTAGACAGACTAACACTGTAGACAGACTAACACTGTAGACAGACTAACACACTGTAGACAGACTAACACTGTAGACAGACTAACACTGTAGACAGACTAACACTGTAGACAAACACTGTAGACAGACTAACACTGTAGACAGACTAACACTGTAGACAAACACTGTAGACAGACTAACACTGTAGACAGACTAACACTGCCTTATCGCTCAGGTCAATACTGTAGACATACTAACACTGTAGACAGACTAACACTGCCTTATCGCTCAGGTCAACACTGTAGACAGACTAACACTGTAGACAGACTAACACTGTAGACAGACTAACACTGCCTTATCGCTCAGGTCACCACTGTAGACAGACTAACACTGTAGACAGACTAACACTGCCTTATCGCTCAGGTCAACACTGTAGACAGACTAACACTGTAGACAGACTAACACTGCCTTATCGCTCAGGTCAATACTGTAGACAGACTAACACTGTAGACAGACTAACACTGCCTTATCGCTCAGGTCAACACTGTAGACAGACTAACACTGTAGACAGACTAACACTGCCTTATCGCTCAGGTCAATACTGTAGACAGACTAACACTGTAGACAGACTAACACTGCCTTATCGCTCAGGTCAACACTGTAGACAGACTAACACTGCCCTATCGCTCAGGTCACCACTGTAGACAGACTTACACTGTAGATAGACTAACACTGCCTTATCGCTCAGGTCACCACTGTAGACAGACTAACACTGTAGACAGACTAACACTGTAGACAGACTAACACTGCCTTATCGCTCAGGTCACCACTGTAGACAGACTAACACTGTAGACATACTAACACTGTAGACAGACTAACACTGCCCTATCGCTCAGGTCAACACTGTAGACAGACTAACACTGCCTTATCGCTCAGGTCAACACTGTAGACATACTAACACTGTAGACAGACAAACACTGCCCTATCGCTCAGGTCAACACTGTATGCTTCGGCGACTCTGCCGTTCGTTTCAGTGAGTTCGCGCGCATTCTGAAGGTCGTTAGTTCGAATCCCGGGTGCCCATTAGACAAAAAACAAATAAACAAAATCCACAAAACCTTCATTTTTCTATTCTTTCATTCTTATTTATCAAGATCATCTTTCTAACCACCCGCCGTGGCGAAGTGGTTAGCGTCGCGGACTGATGGCTGGGATGACGCGGGTTCGATTCCCATCGTAGGTGGGTTTTTCGGCCCACGGCCGGCTCCTACCCAGAGTTGAGTGTGCTGTGGGCTTAAATAGGAAGAGTGGGACCACACAGTTTAGAATCATCATGACCAATACTGTAAGCATCTGTATCTCTCGGGCCTGGTTAATGCTTGAATATCATTATGACAGGAAGTGTAGAGTACAGCCTTGTCATGCAGTCCCAAACCTGAATAGACCTCTGTAGCAACACTGTAATCATCGTAATCATCAACATCCCCCACCTTCATCATCAATAAGAAAAAATGTCCCCCAGAGTATGTAGCCTTTCAGGCCCTCTGTCATGGTGACCTCAGTTTCGATACCCCTCCATTTCCGTGCTTGGGATGAGTCCTGTCAAGGTCTTCGGTGTCAGCAGATCCATGGGAGACTGTTGTCGGAGGGACATGGTGGCGTTCTCCACTCTTGGAGGGGGCTTGGGGGGGGGATGTGTGTGTGTGGGGGGGACGCTCACTCAGTCTGGCTCCGCGACTAAGCCATTATTGTCGTCAGTATGGGACTTAGTAGGTGGTGTCCTAAGTACGTTAAATCAGAAAAGACACCACTGAACACCACCAAAGTGACTCAGCAGCAGTGCAGGGTCTCCTCTGGTGTGTGAACGTACACACCCGGACAAAACAAAACATCGTCGTCAGCCTTGTGCTGAACGTACACACCCAGACAAAACAAAACCCCTGTGGCTGTCGTGATAATAATAATAATAATAATAATAATAATAAATAGTTTTTCTATGGCGCGATATCCAGCACCAATGCTGCTCAAAGCACCTTACATCATCTATTTGACTATAAACATGCCTGAAAAAACGTATCAACCGCTATCTGACAATGGAAAACATCCAGTGTGCTCATATGAATGAAAAAGCATACTTAAGAGATGAATCAGATTATAAAAGCTATGAAGTAAATAAGGTTTAGATTAAAACAAAATGCATTTCATAGAACACACACACACACACATATATATATATATATATAGAGAGAGAGAGAGAGAGAGAGATGTCCCTCCCTTACAGACACACACACTCACACACAGACGCACAGACACACACACACACACGCTGACATTAAATATCAACTGCATTGAAAACAAAATTGCACAAGCATTAAGATATTTGCTATTTTCTAACATAGAATTCTGTTCGGACAAACTAACATGCCTACATACTTACACACGCGTACCAGAACACTGTACCCTCACAAACACATGCACACACGCATGCACACGCGCGCGCGCACACACACACACACACACACACACACACACACACACACACACACACACACACACACACACACGCCCATTAAAAATAACCAGATAGAAAAAATGCCATCACATCAAAGACCAAAACTACATAAAATACACAATGCATTAAAACAGGACTACAAAAATACTGGTACAAAGATACTTCTTAACAGGCATACCTTGGTTTAACCGTTTCGCCCAGAACAAAATTGCTTACGGAAAAGGTAAGTTCTCAGATCTGACTAAAAGGAATGTTGATCAGAGGCATTTCTAAGAGATGAAGGTAGAGAGTTCCGCACTTGGGGAACCTAAGCTCTGAAAGACCTATTTCCAGCGCATTTCAGATTAGTCCTTGGAACTTTAAGCAGCTTTTCAGAACTGGATCTTAATGTTCTGTGCGGTTCATATGTTTCCAATACAGAGGAGAGATACAATGGAAGAGACTTGTCAAAATGTTTGAAGGCGAGTGTTGCTAACTTGTAGTGAATGCGGGACTCAATTGGAAGCCAGTGTAACCGATTCAGCAAAGGTGTAACATGATCAGCAGAGGTGTAACATAATCAGCAGAGGTGTAACATGATCATTATCCCGTTTGTTTTACATGGCTCATAAATAGTGTTCAATCATACAGACGTTTCACACACACACACACACACACACACACACACACACACACACACACACACACACGCTGCATTCCCACAGAAACCATGCGACGCAGCCAACTGTTGATCGTTATCTCTCTTCAAGGATCAAAACTGGGTCAAATAACAAGCAACAACAACAACAACGCAACAACACCAAAACCATTGGCAGCTGTCTGGAACCAGTGGAAAGGAAGAGGGCTGGGAACAATGTCAGATGTAAATCATGTACATTTCCTTGGCACATGTTTTCACACAAAGCCTCTCCTTCACTTGGCCTTTTCAGGCATACCCAGCACAGCACTGACGGCGTCAGGGTCATGTATGTATGTATGTATGTATGGGAATGTGCACTGCTCAAAAGACGGGGGCCTCAGTGGAAGACATATCCATTTTCCCTCAGTGCAGTCGGGACTGTCACCCGAAAGAAACGTTTTTCGCACTTTATCAGGGCTTTAACAACAAGAACATCAACAACAACAATGAGGAGAAGAAGAAGAAGGAGAACAAGAACAAGAAGAATATTTTCACCCGGGGGTTAAAAACCAGCGGGGATATGCATAGGCTGCAACACCGGTACTTTTTTTCTTTCTTTTTTTCTTAACCATATGTGCAAAGACATTCTCAAAATGAGAAAAAGCGTTATTTTGTTTGTCTGCGTTTGTTTTCCCGTGTTTTGCAACCACAGCAGTTGGTGTAACATTTCGGGGCTGGGAGGGAAGGGGGTGGGGGGTGTTCGTGCATGTGTGTGTGTGTGTGTGTCTGTCTGTCTGTCTGCGTGTGTGTGTGTGAAACGTAACACAGACTGATGCTCCTTCAAAAGGATACAACCGAAAGCGCATCATGATTATAGGCCCACAAAATAAAGACAGTTAAGATCAGAACAACATTTAGTAACCATATGTTAATAAATGAAATAAACTTTTAACATACTCCAACTTTAAGGATACCATTATTTTCAGCAACCAGTTGCCACTGCCATCTCCGTACTTTTCACAAATGCGTGCGAATTCTCTCTCTCTCTCTCTCTCTCTCTCTCCGTACTTTTCACAAATGCGTGCGAATTCTCTCTCTCTCTCTCTCTCTCTCTCTCTCTCTCTCTCTCTCTCTCTCTCTCTCTCTTTCTCTCTCTCTCTCATTATATATATATATATATATATATATATATATATATATATATACATATGTGTGTGTGTGTGTGTGTGTGTGTGTGTGTGTGTGTGTGTGTGTTGCCCCCTTCACCCCAGTCAGACGTAAAGTTCACAAATTACATGTGTGCAAAATACATATTTTGAATCCCCCTTCTCTTTATGTATGTTCTCTGAAATTTCTTTTGGCGGAAAATTGTTTTCTGCAGCAAAACAACACAAACCAACAAAAAAAAAACGCGCAGAAGATCAAATACGCATGTTAAAGATCCTGTCATCCATGTTAGCGTTCGGTGGGTTATGGAAACAAGAATATACCCAGCATATGGCTGCCTTCGTGGCGGGGGTAAAAACGGCCATACACGTAAAAGCCCACTCGTGTGCATACGAGTGAACGCGGGAGTTGCAGCCCACGAACGAAGAAGAAGAAGAAGATTTAATTAATTTTGTGTGTGTGTGTGTGTGTGTGTATCTTTACATATCTCTATCTTATTCCGGTATTTTCCCTCGGGGCCTTAACTGATCTGAACTTTGCTGCCTGAGTGCAGAACGCCTAAATTAACTTTACACTGATCTTCTCTTGAATAGATCTCGATGCTGAGTGTAACGGATGAGAATCTGAACTTTGCCGGCCCCCATGGAATGTTTTAGAACGAGTGCTGACGACAAAGACTAAGCTTACTGCATGGACACTTTACGTCACTCGGCTGAGTAAAGACACTGCAAGCAGAGAACGACGGCACCACATACAGGTTACCGCGGCAGTGTGTATTGAGTTACGGTGAACGGACATCTAAATAGACCGGTTTCAGACAACAAATATAAGACTGTGGTTATAGTGCGTGTTTGTCAGACCTTCAGAAATTCACATGGCCACCATCCGTGCAGATTATTTTAGTTCCCACACTACTCCCTTAGGCTACCTTTTTTTTTTTTTCTTTCCGACATCCAACCAATTACTTCTACCATTGCCCCATCCCCTCACACACATACCCCCACCCACCCTACCCACTCACCCCCTGCCACCCCCCTCCCACACACACCCTTCCCCTCCACCTGTTACAGTACATCCAGCCTCCAGCTTCTGTTCAACATCTGCTGATTTTTTTTTTTTTTTTTTTTTTTCTCAACTCTACCCTTACTGCCAGTACTGTGATCCCACCTCGCTTTGGAGGTTGTCCGTGTCTACCACTGCGCTGAACAGGATGGAGCTCGATGGTCTCTACATCCATCTGATAGCTTGCTCCTGTTTCATTTCTCTCAATGTGTGTGTGTGTGTGTGTGTTGTTGTTGTTTTCTGCTCAGTCAAAAAATGATCGATAACTCTCGTGGTCAAAATGATGACGTGTGAAGGACCACGATGTCTGTGATGTTTTTTTCTTTGTTTTTTGTTGGTTTTTTGCTGTTTTTTTGTTGGGGGGGTGGGGGTGGGGTGTTTGTTTGTTGTTGTTTTTTTGTTGTTGTTTGTTTTGTTTTTTTGTTTTTCTTTTTGGTTTTTGTTTTTTTTACAAGTATATTGTGTAATTACAAGAGTTAATTCCCTTACATAATAGTGCGACTTTCTCTCTCTCTCTCTCTCTCTCTCTCTCTCTCTCTGCCTCCTTCCATCCCCCACTCTCTCTCTTTGTCTCCCTCTCCATTCCCCTCCCTCCTCACTCTCTCTCTCTCTCTGTCTCTGTCGCCCTCCCTCCCCCCTCCTCACCCTCTCTTTCTGTCTCCCTCCCTCCTCCACCTCAACCCCCTCTCTCTCTCCCTCCCTCCCCCCACCTCAACCCCCTCTCTCTCTCCCTCCCTCCCCCCACCTCACCCTCTCTCTCTGTCTCTGTCTCCCTCCCTCCCCCCTCCTCACCCTCTCTCTCTGTCTCTGTCTCCCTCCCTCCCCCCTCCTCACCCTCTCTCTCTGTCTCTGTATCCCTCCCTCCCCCCACCTCACCCTCTCTCTCTGTCTCTGTCTCCCTCCCTCCCCCATCCTCATCCTCTCTCTCTGTCTCTGTCTCCCTCCCTCCCCCCACCACACCCTCTCTCTCTCTGTGTCTCCCTCCCTCCCCCCTCCTCACCTTCTCTCTCTGTCTCCCTCCCTCCCCCACCTCACCCTCTCTCTCTCTCTCTCTCTCTCCCTCCCTCCCCCCTCCCCACCTTCTCTCTCTGTCTCCCTCCCTCCCCCATCCTCACCCTCTCTCTCTGTCTCTGTCTCCCTCCCTCCCCCCACCTCACCCTCTCTCTCTCTCTGTCTCCCTCCCTCCCCCCTCCTCACCTTCTCTCTCTCTGTCTCCCTCCCTCCCCCCACCTCACCCTCTCTCTCTCTCTCTCTGTCTCCCTCCCTCCCCCCACCTCACCCTCTCTCTCTCTCTCTCTCTGTCTCCCTCCCTCCTCCACCTTAACCCCCTCTCTCTCTCTCCCTCCCTCCCCCCACCTCACCCTCTCTCTCTCTGTCTCCCTCCCTCCCCCCACCTCACCCTCTCTCTCTCTCTCTGTCTCCCTCCCTCCTCCACCTTAACCCCCTCTCTCTCTCCCTCCCTCCCCCCACCTCACCCTCTCTCTCTCTGTGTCTCCCTCCCTCCCCCACCTCACCCTCTCTCTCTGTCTCTGTCTTCCTCCCTCCCCCCTCCTCACCCTCTCTCTCTGTCTCTGTCTCCCTCCCTCCCCCCACCTCACCCTCTCTCTCTGTCTCTGTCTCCCTCCCTCCCCCCACCTCACCTTCTCTCTCTGTGTCTCCCTCCCTCCCCCCTCCTCACCCCTCTCTCTCTGTCTCCCTCCCTCCCCCCTCCTCACCCTCTCTCTCTCTTCCTCCCTCCCTCCTCCTCACCCTCTCTCTTTGTCTCCCTCCTTCCCCCACCTGACCGCCCTCTCTCTCTCTCTGTCTCCCTCCCTCCCCCTCCTCACAACCCCCCCTCTCTCTGTCTCCCTCCCTCGCCCTCCTCACAACCCCCCCCCCCTCTTTGTCTCCCTCCCTCCCCCTCCTCACCCCATCTCTCTCTCTCTCTGTCTCCCTCCCTCCCCCACCTCACCCCATCTCTCTCTCTCTTTGTCTCCTTCCCTCCCTCCCCCACCTCACACCCCCCTCTCTCTCTCTCAATCTCTCTTTGTCTCCCTCCCTACCCCTCCTCACCCCCCCCCTCTCTCTTTGTCTCCCTCCCTCCCCCTCCTCACCCCCCCTCTCTCTCTCTCCTTGTCTCCCTCCCTTCCCCCTCCTCACCTTCCCCCCTCCTTCCCCCTATTTCTCTCTCTCCTATATAAAAGAGGAAGCCAGTGCACGTGCTGTCCGTGTGGATGTGACGTGAGCCATGTGGATGACATTACCTTTGTCCTGGTTTCACACACATTGGTCCCCTGTGACCGGGTACCAAACATCAAACTTGACATTTCAAAACAGCAAAGAACGCTCCTCTGATCTTTCATCCTTCCATGTGGCAACCTTTCAACTTTTTTTTTCCCAAAAAACCTTAATTTTGAACAGATGATGCCTGTTTTTTTCCTCTCAACTTTTTCTTGATGCAGTAATACTGACTGGTTTTATTTTTTCTCCGTAGACTGCATGGTCTTAAATTTGTTGTGTGGAGTTGATATGTTTTTGTTTCCGTCCGTTGCTATGGTGGTGAATTGGAGGGGATATTCACTAACTAATTACCATGCTCCATGTTTCAAACTTCAACAATATTGTCATCTCATATGTTTTGGCTGGTCACCATTTTGTGCAAGATTGGGGGCGGGGTGGGTGGATATACACAACCATAAATCCATATTTTAATTCACTCAGTACGGCCAGTCCTCTCTTCTCTTCTACACAGACCCCTCGGATGTCCAGTGGGTGTCTCAATGATCCAGCCTTTAGCTTCCGTCGTCAGAATTGTGGTATTCTTTGTCAACATTCACCTCTTCAGTACAAGAGCCTTCTACATGCAATATTTTGATGATGGTAATTGGGGTGAAACGCTGTTAAAGTCGTCTCTTTCTCCGTTCGTATGGAGAGAGTTAAACCTTAACACAGTGGTTGTTATGTTTCGTCTGGTCATAATTTGTTTGTGTGATTTACTTCAACATGCCATGTGGTAAAGATATCTTTTACATTTTCTGTTCTATGCCTTGTTTCCGAAACAACCTTCTGAAGAATCACACCACTGTTTTCTTTGTGCTTGTTGTCACTTGTTGTGTGTTTTTTGTTTGATATTTGATCAGTGTGGCTGTGGTGATGGCATCCACGTCCATTTTGGTTTGACGCAGTATGTCATAGTGTATACTGCACGTGTACGGTAGATCAGGAAATAGAAGTGCAGCGTTGAAGGTGTGTCGCTTAGGTGTACAACACAGAACTGTGTGACCATTGCACTCCCATTGGTCCGATAATAGACTGACAGAACTGTGAGTGCTCCCATTGGTCCGATGATAGACTGACAGAACTGTGAGTGCTCCCATTGGTCAGGTAATAGACTGACAGAACTGTGAGTGCTCCCATTGGTCAGGTAATAGACTGACAGACTGTGAGTGCTCCCATTGGTCCGATAATAGATGTCCTGACGTGTGTTGCTCTTACCACGTGTCCTGACGTGTGGTGCACCTCCACTGAATGTCCTGACGTGTGGTGCTCTCTCCACTGAATGTCCTGACGTGTGGTGCTCTCTCCACTGAATGTCCTGACGTGTGGTGCTCTCTCCACTGAATGTCCTGACGTGTGGTGCTCTCCACTGAATGTCCTGACGTGTGATGCTCTCTACTGAATGTCCTGACGTATGGTGCTCTCTCCACTGAATGTCCTGACGTGTGTTGCTCTCTCCACTGAATGTCCCGACGTGTGGTGCTCTCTCCACTGAATGTCCTGACGTGTGGTGCTCTCTCCACGTGTCCTGACGTGTGGTGCACCTCCACTGAATGTCCTGACGTGTGGTGCTCTCTCCACTGAATGTCCTGACATGTGTTGCTCTCTCCACTGAATATCCTGACGTGTGGTGCTCTCTTCACTGAATGTCCTGACGTGTGGTGCACCTCCACTGAATGTCCTGACGTGTGGTGCTCTCTCCACTGAATGTCCTGACGTGTGGTGCTCTCTCCACTGAATGTCCTGACGTGTGGTGCTCTCTCCACTGAATGTCCTGACGTGTGGTGCTTTCTCAACTGAATGTCCTGACGTCTGGTGCTTTCTCTACTGAATGTCCTGACGTGTGGTGCTCTCTCCACTGAATGTCCTGACGTGTGGTGCTCTCTCCACTGAATGTCCTGACATGTGTTGCTCTCTCCACTGAATGTCCTGACGTGTGGTGCTCTCTTCACTGAATGTCCTGACGTGTGGTGCACCTCCACTGAATGTCCTGACGTGTGGTGCTCTCTCCACTGAATGTCCTGACGTGTGGTGCTTTCTCAACTGAATGTCCTGACGTCTGGTGCTTTCTCTACTGAATGTCCTGACGTGTGGTGCTCTCTCCACTGAATGTCCTCACGTGTGGTGCTCTCTACTGAATGTCCTGACGTATGGTGCTCTCTACTGAATGTCCTGACGTGTGGTGCTCTCTACTGAATGTCCTGACGTATGGTGCTCTCTCCACTGAATGTCCTGACGTGTGGTGCTTTCTCCACTGAATGTCCTGACGTGTGGTGCTTTCTACTGAATGTCCTGACGGGTGGTGCTCTCTCCACTGAATGTCATGACGTGTGTTGTTCTCTACTGAATGTCCTGACGTATGGTGCTCTCTCCACTGAATGTCCTGACGTGTGTTGCTCTCTCCACTGAATGTCCTGACGTGTGGTGCTCTCTTCACTGAATGTCCTGACGTGTGGTGCACCTCCACTGAATGTCCTGACGTGTGGTGCTCTCTCCACTGAATGTCCTGACGTGTGGTGCTTTCTCAACTGAATGTCCTGACGTCTGGTGCTTTCTCTACTGAATGTCCTGACGTGTGGTGCTCTCTCCACTGAATGTCCTCACGTGTGGTGCTCTCTACTGAATGTCCTGACGTATGGTGCTCTCTACTGAATGTCCTGACGTGTGGTGCACCTCCACTGAATGTCCTGACGTGTGGTGCTCTCTCCACTGAATGTCCTGACGTGTGGTGCTCTCTCCACTGAATGTCCTGACGTGTGGTGCTCTCTCCACTGAATGTCCTCACGTGTGGTGCACCTCCACTGAATGTCCTGACGTGTGGTGCTCTCTCCTGAATGTCCTGACGTATGGTGCTCTCTCCACTGAATGTCCTGACGTGTGTTGCTCTCTCCACTGAATGTCCCGACGTGTGGTGCTCTCTCCACTGAATGTCCTGACGTGTGGTGCTCTCTCCACGTGTCCTGACGTGTGGTGCACCTCCACTGAATGTCCTGACGTGTGGTGCTCTCTCCACTGAATGTCCTGACATGTGTTGCTCTCTCCACTGAATATCCTGACGTGTGGTGCTCTCTTCACTGAATGTCCTGACGTGTGGTGCACCTCCACTGAATGTCCTGACGTGTGGTGCTCTCTCCACTGAATGTCCTGACGTGTGGTGCTCTCTCCACTGAATGTCCTGACGTGTGGTGCTCTCTCCACTGAATGTCCTGACGTGTGGTGCTTTCTCAACTGAATGTCCTGACGTCTGGTGCTTTCTCTACTGAATGTCCTGACGTGTGGTGCTCTCTCCACTGAATGTCCTGACGTGTGGTGCTCTCTCCACTGAATGTCCTGACATGTGTTGCTCTCTCCACTGAATGTCCTGACGTGTGGTGCTCTCTTCACTGAATGTCCTGACGTGTGGTGCACCTCCACTGAATGTCCTGACGTGTGGTGCTCTCTCCACTGAATGTCCTGACGTGTGGTGCTTTCTCAACTGAATGTCCTGACGTCTGGTGCTTTCTCTACTGAATGTCCTGACGTGTGGTGCTCTCTCCACTGAATGTCCTCACGTGTGGTGCTCTCTACTGAATGTCCTGACGTATGGTGCTCTCTACTGAATGTCCTGACGTGTGGTGCTCTCTACTGAATGTCCTGACGTATGGTGCTCTCTCCACTGAATGTCCTGACGTGTGGTGCTTTCTCCACTGAATGTCCTGACGTGTGGTGCTTTCTACTGAATGTCCTGACGGGTGGTGCTCTCTCCACTGAATGTCATGACGTGTGTTGTTCTCTACTGAATGTCCTGACGTGTGGTGCTCTCTCCACTGAATGTCCTGACGTGTGGTGCTCTCTCCACTGAATGTCCTGACGTGCGGTGCTTTCTACTGAATGTCCTAACGTGTGGTGTTTTCTCCACTGAATGTCCTGACGTATGGTGCTTTCTACTGAATGTCCTGACGTATGGTGCTCTCTACTGAATGTCCTGACGTGTGGTGCTCTCTCCACTGAATGTCCTGACTTGTGATGCTCTCTCCACTGAATGTCCTGACGTGTGATGCTCTCTCTAATGAATGTCCTGACGTGTGGTGCTCTCTACTGAATGTCCTGACGTATGGTGCTTTCTACTGAATGTCCTGACGTGTGGTGCTCTCTCCACTGAATGTCCTGACGTATGGTGCTTTCTACTGAATGTCCTGACGTATGGTGCTTTCTACTGAATGTCCTGACGTGTGGTGCTTTCTACTGAATGTCCTGACGTGTGGTGCTCTCTCCACTGAATGTCCTGACGTATGGTGCTCTCTACTGAATGTCCTGACGTGTGGTGCTCTCTACTGAATGTCCTGACGTGTGATGCTCTCTCCACTGAATGTCCTGACTTGTGATGCTCTCTCTACTGAATGTCCTGACGTGTGATGCTCTCTCCACTGAATGTCCTGACGTGTGGTGCTCTCTCCACTGAATGTCCTGACGTGTGATGCTCTCTCCACTGAATGTCCTGACGTGTGGTGCTCTCTACTGAATGTCCTGACGTGTGGTGCTCTCTCCACTGAATGTCCTGACGTGTGGTGCTCTCTACTGAATGTCCTGACGTGTGGTGCTTTCTCCACTGAATGTCCTGACGTGTGGTGCTCTCTCCACTGAATGTCCTGACGTGTGGTGCTCTCTGCAGGGAGAGCTGTCTGGCCGTGCAGGACCTCTTCTGTTTCCGGCAGTGGGTGGAGGTGGAGGAGAAGAAGAAGCAAAAGGTGTTCTTCAAGAAGCGGGGCCACTTCAGGCTGCCTGACTGCGAGGCCCTGCCCAGTGTGTGGGAGCCGGGACACATCTGCACACAGGCTGACGTGCACGCTGAGGCCACCCCACAGGACGTCACAGGTCGGTAGGAAGCACGGACGTTCATTTGAGAAATTCTTTCTCCTCCTCCTCCTCCTCCTCCTCCTCCTCCTCCCCCTCCTTCTGCTCCTCCTCCTTCTGCTCCTCCTCCTTCTCCCCTACTTCTCCTCCTTTGTTGGAACCACGGACATTTGAGAAATTTTCTCTACTCCTCCTCTTCCTCCTCCTCCTCCTCCTTCTTAAGGACATCACAGGTTTGTCGGAATCACGGACATTTAAAAAATTCTTTCAACTCCTCCTCCTCCTCTTCATCCTCCTCCTCCTCTTCCTCCTTCTTCTTCTTCTTCTTCTGTCCCGTATTCTCAGGACGGAAGGGGCAACACTGATGACGTGGCAACCAGTTCTCTCCATGACTCCCTGTTCCTGGTATTTAGCAGGGCATCTCTTTGACTATCTCAGGCCTGTCCGTTTTGAGCTGTTGTCTTCCTTTATCTTGTGTCTGTGTGAGAAACTCTTCAACACATTATTGACTGAATACTTGTCAGATCTGTTTTTGTTTATTTATGTGTACATGTATGTGCACGCGCGTGCGTATGTGTGTGTGTGTGTGTGTGTGTGTGTGTGTGTGTGTGTGTGTCTGCGCGTGTGTGAGTGTTTAAAAGGAACGTTCATAATTTTCTCTTCTGTATGAAAACATTGTTTTCAGCGAATGTGCTATCACCCAATCACAAAGTACATCTTTTTTTTCCATTTTTACGCGCACACACAAACTGACCATACCGTTATTCTCACACACACCATACTGTTGAACCCCCCCCCCATCCCCACCCCCACCCCCCCCCCACACACACACACACCAACCAGCCCATGCCGTTGTTCTCACACACACCATATTGTTGTCCCCCCCCCCTCCACACACACACCAACCTGACCATGTCGTTGTTCCGACACACACCATCACCATACTGTTGTACCCCCCCCCCCCCCCCCACACACACACACCAACCTGACCATGTCGTTGTTCCCACACACACCATCACCATACTGTTGTACCCCCCCCCCCACACACACACACACACACACACCAACCTGACCATGTCGTTGTTCCGACACACACCATCACCATACTGTTGTACCCCCCCCCCCCCCCACACACACACACACACACACACCAACCTCACCATGTCGTTGTTCCCACACACACCATCACCATACTGTTGTACCCCCCCCCCCCACACACACACACACACACACCAACCTGACCATGTCGTTGTTCCCACACACACCATCACCATACTGTTGTACCCCCCCCCCACACACACACACACACACCAACCTGACCATGTCGTTGTTCCCACACACACCATCACCATACTGTTGTACCCCCCCCCCCCCCCCACACACACACACACCAACCTGACCATGTCGTTGTTCCCACACACACCATCACCATACTGTTGTACCCCCCCCCCCCCCCCACACACACACACACACACCAACCTGACCATGTCGTTGTTCCCACACACACCATCACCATACTGTTGTACCCCCCCCCCCCCCCACACACACACACACACCAACCTGACCATGTCGTTGTTCCCACACACACCATCACCATACTGTTGTACCCCCCCCCTCCCACCCACACACACACACACACACACACACCAACCTGACCATGTCGTTGTTCCCACACACACCATCACCATACTGTTGTACCCCCCCCCCCCCACCCACACACACACACACACACACACACACCAACCTGACCATGTCGTTGTTCCCACACACACCATGACCATACTGTTGTCCCCCCCCCCCCCACACACACACACACACACCAACCTGACCATGTCGTTGTTCCCACACACACCATCACCATACTGTTGTACCCCCCCCCCCCACACACACACACACACACCAACCTGACTATGTCATTGTTCCCACACACACCATGACCATACTGTTGTCCCCCCCCCCCCCAAACACACACACACACACACACCAACCTGACCATGTCGTTGTTCCCACACACACCATCACCATACTGTTGTACCCCCCCCTCCCCACCCACACACACACACACACACACCAACCTGACCATGTCGTTGTTCCCACACACACCATCACCATACTGTTGTACCCCCCCCCCCCCGCCCCCCTCCCCCCCCCCCCCACACACACACCAACCTGACCATGTCGTTGTTCCCACACACACCATCACCATACTGTTGTACCCCCCCCCCCCCCCGCCCCCCTCCCCCCCCCACACACACACACCAACCTGACCATGTCGTTGTTCCCACACACACCATCACCATACTGTTGTACCCCCCCCCCCCCCACACACACACCAACCTGACCATGTCGTTGTTCCCACACACACCATCACCATACTGTTGTACCTCCCCCCCCCCAAACACACACACACACACACACACCAACCTGACCATGTCGTTGTTCCCACACACACCATCACCATACTGTTGTCCCCCCCCCCCCCCACACACACACACACACACACACCAACCTGACCATGTCGTTGTTCCCACACACACCATGACCATACTGTTGTCCCCCCCCCCCCCCCCCCCCCCACACACACACACACACCAACCTGACCATGTCGTTGTTCCCACACACACCATCACCATACTGTTGTACCCCCCCCCCCCCCCCCCACACACACACACACACACCAACCTGACCATGTCGTTGTTCCCACACACACCATCACCATACTGTTGTACCCCCCCCCCCCCCACACACACACACACACACACCAACCTGACCATGTCGTTGTTCCCACACACACCATCACCATACTGTTGTACCCCCCCCCCCCCCCAAACACACACACACACACACACACCAACCTGACCATGTCGTTGTTCCCACACACACCATCACCAAAATGTTGACCCCCCCCCCTCCTACCCCCTCCCCCCACACACACACACATCAACCAGACCATGCCGTTATTCTCGCACACACCATACTGTTGATCCCCCCCCCCCCACACACACACACACACACCAACCAGACCATGCCGTTATTCCCACACACACCATACTGTTAACCCTCACCCCCCGCCCGCCCACCCACACTCACCAAACTGACCATGCCATTGTGTCCCCCCCCCCCCCACTTTCACCCCTCCCCACCCGCCACCCCCCACCTCCCCAAACCTGACCATACTGTTCCCCCAACACAGACAAGTGCTACGTGGGGACTGGTCAGTGGTACAACGGCACGGTCAACGTGACCAGCTCCGGCCTGGCCTGTCAGGCGTGGACGGCCAACTACCCCCAGCAGCACGAGCGGTCGCCCTTGGTCTTCCCTGAGCTGAGGGGCGCCGAGAACTTCTGCCGCAACCCGGGCTCTGAGGAGGACAGGCCCTGGTGCTACACAACCCTGCTGGAGAAACGATGGGAGTTCTGCGACGTGCCCAAGTGTGGTGAGTGTCGGTCTGCGACGTGCCCAAGTGTGGTGAGTGTCGGTCTGTGACGTGCCCAAGTGTGGTGAGTGTCGGTCTGCGACGTGCCCAAGTGTGGTGAGTGTCGGTCTGTGACGTGCCCAAGTGTGGTGAGTGTCGGTCTGTGACGTGCCCAAGTGTGGTGAGTGTCGGTCTGCGACGTGCCCAAGTGTGGTGAGTGTCAGTCTGCGACGTGCCCAAGTGTGGTGAGTGTCAGTCTGCGACGTGCCCAAGTGTGGTGAGTGTCGGTCTGTGACGTGCCCAAGTGTGGTGAGTGTCACTCTGTGACATACCCAAGTGTGGTGTGACGTGCCCAAGTGTGGTGAGTGTCAGTCTGCAGCGTGCCCAGGTGTGGTGAGTGTCAGTCTGTGGCATGCCCATGTGTGGTGAGTGTCGGTCTGTGACGTGTCCAAGTGTGGTGAGTGTCAGTCTGTGACATGCCCAAGTGTGGTGAGTGTTGGTATGTGACATGCCCAAGTGTGGTGAGTGTCGGTCTGTGACGTGCCCAGGTGTGGTGAGTGTCACTCTGTGACATGCCCAGGTGTGGTGTCAGTCTGTGACGTGCCCAAGTGTGATGAGTGTCAGTCTGTGACGTGCCCAAGTGTGATGAGTGTCAGTCTGTGACGTGCCCAGGTGTGGTGAGTGTCAGTCTGCGACGTGCCCAAGTGTGGTGAGTGTCGGTCTGTGACGTGCCCAAGTGTGGTGAGTGTCAGTCTGTGACGTGCCCAAGTGTGGTGAGTGTCAGTCTGTGACATGCTTTAGTGTGGTGAGTGTCAGTCTGTGACGTGCCCAAGTGTGGTGAGTGTCAGTCTGTGACATGCTTTGGTGTGGTGAGTGTCAGTCTGTGACGTGCTTTGGTGTGGTGAGTGTCAGTCTGTGACGTGCCCAAGTGTGGTGAGTGTCGGTCTGTGACGTGCCCAAGTGTGGTGAGTGTCAGTCTGTGACGTGCCCAAGTGTGGTGTGACGTGCCCAAGTGTGGTGAGTGTTGGTCTGTGACCCATTTTACACAGTGTGACATCACTCACCATTCCTCAGTGTCTAGGGTCAAAACGGATCCCTTCCTATTCTTCACAGGTCACCACGTGTTTTCCAACCACATCGCAAGAGGGGGGATGTTGTTTTGCAGACCTCGTTTGTCTCTTGTATTTCAGTTTGAAGACAAACACATTCAGACCATTTCATACATTGCCCACAAAGGAGTTCATATCTGTTTTGCAGGAGACAGTTCTGTATGTAAAGCACGTTGTTGAAAGGATGTGGTCGTTACAAACAAAATCCAATAGTCCTGATGTTCATACTGATTAAGTTCTGCTGATGCTTCCATTTCTGAATTTTCATGATCCATCTAAGGATTTTCCGATAATTTCCGAAACTGTAGAATCAGTGCTACTCAGGAACTAACATTTTTAGGGGGAAATCTGCACCACCTTTTGGTGATTATCAAAGCAAGTTGTGGCGTGTTTCAGGGGCAGACAACAGCACACTGGCTGACTCCACTCAGCTGGAGGAGTCGCCCAAAGTCACACTGGTGGCCATCATCATCATATCCGTGGTGTCTGCTGTGGGTATCATCATCATCAGCCTCTCCATCGCTCTCCTCCTCAACATCCTCCGTCGGCGTCGCGGCAGTCACCATGGTTACAAAGCTGCTGCCAAGGACGACGTGGATGCCGCCATAGCTCAGCTGCCAGACAATGCTGCCTACCACCAGGTCAGGACGGGGAAGCTGAACCCCAAACTGGAAGGCTACGAGTTCCCCAGAAATAACATCGTGTTTCTGCGTGATATCGGCCAGGGGGCCTTCGGCCGTGTCTTCAAAGCCAAGGTGGCGGGCTCCAACTCGGGCAGCGGGCGGATCAAGGCTGGGGAGTCCACACTGATCGCTGTCAAGATGCTGAAGGAGGACGCTTCAGAGGACCTGCAGCTGGACTTTGAGCGGGAAGCGTCCCTCATGGCCGACTTTGACCACCCCAACATCGTGCGCTTGTTAGGGGTGTGTGCTGTGGGCAAGCCCATGTGTCTGCTGTTCGAGTTCATGAGCAAAGGAGACCTCAACGAGTTCCTCAGGCTGTGCAGCCCCGAGCAGTTTAGCCTGCGAATTCCCCGGTCACGTGACCATACTGTGGACCTGGAGGACGGACTGCGGGTGGAGGTGGAGGAGGAGGAGGAGGAAGAGGCAGGGAGGGAGGAGGGGGGAGGGGAGGAGTCCCCAGCCAGACTGAGCACGAGCGAACAGGTGTACATCGCGGGGCAGGTGGCGGGTGGCATGGCCTACCTGGCCCACAGGGGCTACGTGCACCGCGACCTGGCCACGCGCAACTGTCTAGTGGGGCACCACCTGGTGGTCAAGATCTCCGACTTTGGCCTGGCACGCAGCGTGCACAGCGTGGACTACTACCGGGGCAGTGAGCAGGACGCCGTGCCCATCCGCTGGATGCCGCTGGAGGCCATCCTCTACAACAAGTTCTCCACGCAGTCCGACGTCTGGTCCTTCGGGGTGGTGCTTTGGGAGATCTTCGCCTTCGCCCTGCAGCCCTACTACGGACTGACTCACGAGGAGGTGGTGCGGTACCTCAAGGAGGGCAAGGTGCTGGCCCAGCCAGACAGGACTCCACAGCAGGTGTACGACCTGATGAAGCAGTGCTGGCACCGCCGCCCTACCTCCCGCCCCGCCTTCCACACCCTGCACAACACGCTGGAGAACTTGTACGCCAAGCTCGAGAACAACGAGGTCAAGTTAAAGGAAGTGGTGTGACAAGACATTAGACTACATATACCACACGTTTGAAAAGAACTAGGCCACATTAAATTAAGTGGTGTGACAAGACCCTAGACAACATGTACACCACATTTGAAAAGAACTAGGTCAAGTTAAAGGAAGTGGTGTGACATCAGACATACCCCACGTTTGAAAAGAACCAGGTCAAGTTAAAGGAAGTTGTGTGACATCAGACGTACCCCACGTTTGAAAACAACTAGGTCAATGTTAAAAGAAGTGGTGTGCCAAGACATTAGACAACATGTACCCCATGTTAGAGAAGAATGAGGCCAAGTTAAATGTGGTGTGACAAGACGTTTAGGGAACACGTACGCCACGTTTGAAAAGAACGTTAAAAAAGTTTGAGGTCCCATAGCCTCTGATGGCCATCAGGGCAGTGATTTCATTGTCACTGTGTCCGGGGCTGGTGCAGAAAGGCAGGGCCCGGTCCTCAATGAAATGGTGTCGGTCAAAAGGTGTGTGACCAGAAGACTCCACAGACCATGTTAGCCAAGTTTGAGAGAAATGAGGTCAAGTCATAAGAAGTGGTGTGACAGAAAATACACCATGCAGGATGTGTGTGAAAATGTTGTGAGTGTTGGAGGTGTGAGGTGCAATGGGCAAGCTTGAGTGCATAGGTGAACAATTCCGAATTCTTTTCCTGTCAAATCTGGTGGGATGATTTGTTTTAGTCGGATCTTTGTGTTGTGGTGAATGCACATTACCTTTTCCTTCCACATGACTTTCATTCTCTTGACAAAAATGCACATATCTTGCGTACGTGTATGTCATTTTTTACCAAGTTTGATTTGTAGATCATTTGTATAATAAGTCCAGATAGCGTAAGGTTGTTTTTTGTATATTTTCCAGTGTCATTATGACCTGTTTTATATGAAATGTTGACGAGTATACTTCAGTAAATATTTCTCACATCTTCAGGAATCTTTTCTTTTACCTCACCACCATCACACCTGCTGAGAAGGAAGTGTCTTAGAGGAATGGGGAAGGATTAAGAAGAAGTCAACTTCTTCCCTGCCCAGATAAAGTCTGTTCTTTAACATGTAAAAAAAAATCTGACCGAAAGACCAAAATGACTAAGGATTGTGCATGTTTGTTTCTGTGTTTTAACTGTATTAGTGAGTCTGCCTTGTCATCTCCCCCTCTCATGCATTATGGAAGTGCCATGGCAGGATCGGTCAGACTTGTGACACGTGTTCACCAGTGATCAGTGTTCGAGGCCCCACTTCCGCATGGTGATGTATCTTTGGGAAAGGCTCTTTAACTCAGCATGGTGCCGTGTCCTTGGGAAAGGCTCCTTAACTCAGCATGGTGCCGTGTCCTTGGGAAAGGCTCTTTAACTCAGCATGGTGCCGTGTCCTTGGGAAAGGCTCTTTAACTCAGCATGGTGCCGTGTCCTTGGGAAAGGCTCCTTAACTCAGCATGGTGCCGTGTCCTTGGGAAAGGCTCTTTAACTCAGCATGGTGCCGTGTCCTTGGGAAAGGCTCCTTAACTCAGCATGGTGCCGTGTCCTTGGGAAAGGCTCTTTACTCCGGCATGGTGCCGTGTCCTTGGGAAAGGCTCTTTACTCCGGCATGGTGCCGTGTCCTTGGGAAAGGCTCTTTACTCCAGCATGGTGCCGTGTCCTTGGGAAAGGCTCTTTACTCCGTCATGGTGCCGTGTCCTTGGGAAAGGCTCTTTACTCCGGCGTGGTGCCGTGTCCTTGGGAAAGGCTCTTTGCTCTGGCATGGTGCTGTGTCCTTGGGAAAGGTTCTTTACTCCGGCATGGTGCCGTGTCCTTGAGAAAGGTTCTTTACTCTGGCATGGTGCCGTGTCCTTGGGAAAGGCCCTTTACTCTGGCATAGTGCCGTGTCCTTGGGAAAGGCTCTTTACTCCAGCATGGTGCCGTGTCCTTGGGAAAGGCTCTTTACTCTGGCATGGTGCCGTGTCCTTGGGAAAGGCTCTTTACTCTGGCGTGGTGCCGTGTCCTTGGGAAAGGCCCTTTACTCTGGCGTGGTGCCGTGTCCTTGGGAAAGGCTCTTTACTCTGGCGTGGTGCTGTGTCCTTGGGAAAGGCTCTTTACTCTGGCATGGTGCCATGTCCTTGGGAAAGGCTCTTTACTCCAGCATGGTGCTGTGTCCTTGGGAAAGGCTCTTTACTCTGGCATGGTGCCATGTCCTTGGGAAAGGCTCTTTACTCCAGCATGGTGCTGTGTCCTTGGGAAAGGCTCTTTACTCCGGCATGGTGCTGTGTCCTTGGGAAAGGCTCTTTACTCCAGCATGGTGCTGTGTCCTTGGGAAAGGCTCTTTACTCCCATTTTCCTCACTGCACCCAGGTGTGAATGGGTTCCTGACTTCAGTCAGGTAAGGTTAAAACAGTGAATGTGAATTCATTTCCCCGGTGGCGTTACAAGGCTGTGGGACCTTTTGACTTTATTTCTTTTTTTTTTTATACTATGCAGCATACACTGTCCTGTCCCTGTACTTTTCTCTGTCCCCCCCCCCCCCCCCCCCAACTCTTTTATTTGTATAACATTCTTTGTGTTTCGAGGTCATTCATTGTATTTCAGCTGCATCTTTTATAAATTTATCTTTGTTGTTTCAAAATGCTTAGATGCTATTGATTCTTCACAAACCATTCATTTTTACTATTGCTCTGTGTGTGTGTGTGTGTGTGTGTGCCTGCTTTCATTCTGTGGTTTGGAATTTTTACCCCCAAAATCGATATGTCCATGTTTCAATTGTGTGTGTGTGTGTGTGTGTACAGAAGTACACTCAGGTGTGAGGAAGACAGGTAGGGGGGCAAAACCTTCAGTGCTGTTGTTTCTTGCCATTAGTACATTGCATCCCTGAGCTATTTTTATTGCTGGATTTTGATTTATTCCATTGGATTTTTTTTTTTTTTTTTTCATTTGTTCATTCATCTTATTTAGGGTTCAGTCTATTCTGAAAAGTAAAGTATTATTGTTCGGTTACTTACAGAAAGTTATTTTTCTATGTTTTATGAAGCAATATCACCAAAAGAAGGTAGTTCTCTGACGTTCAGCACAGCGCATGTGGTTTGATGGTTATTGTTTGTTGATTTGAAGGTGGTTGTGGTTGTTGTTTTTGGGAGGTTGTGTTTGGTTTTTTTTTGGGGGGGGGGAGTTTAGTGGGGGGTAGGGGTGGAGGGGTGTTGTTTTGGTGTTTGTTTTTCTCTGCAAGTGTTAGATAAAATTTGTACAAATTCTTTTAGAGGGTTATTGTTTGCTGGCTTTTCATAGAGTTTTTCTGTACATAAATGTGCATGTAAAAGCAGAATATGATATATGTGTGTGTGCACGCGTGCGCATGCTCATGCCAGTGTTCTACGATGTTTTACATCAGCCAGTTTATAGCAAAGTATATTCATTTATTCTGAATAGTGGATGTGTATCCTGTGCTTTCACACACACAAAAATAATGAATTAAATTGAGATCATTGTACGGTTACATTTGGCACATATTCCAGTGTAATGATGCCTCCATGAGTGGGGGAGGGGAGAATTACACACTCATTATTATGATGGGCGTCATGGCTCCTCAGGCAAGTGTCAAGGGATAGAAGGGAGGGAACTGATAAATGAAAGCAAAACCTGGACAAAAAATGATTACCTCCCTCTTTTTCTTCTTCCTCCTCTTTGGCGACCACAGTCATCATTCTGATTATTCTGTCACCCAAAACGGTGGAGTCTGGCAGAAAACAACAAGAACAAATCAAACAAATGCCACCATGCCGTTACGCATTCCCAGTTCAGCCAGAGGGAAAAACAGAAAAGCTTGTTGCCCTGTTGAAGCTTGGAGGCCCTTGGCTCGAAAGTGTCGATGGTCTTGGTCTCCACTGCATTTTGAGGTAGACAGCCCCAATCCCTGATGGTCCTTGGGGGGAACGAGATCTGCAGGTACTGGGTTCAACACTGGGAGCTTGAATTGCTGGCTATGACCACGTCACTATTGTGGTGGAGCGAGAACTATCTAGCTCTTCATGTGGTCAGTGTGGACCAGGTTGTGGTGGATTTTGTAGAACACTGCAAGGTGTGCTGTCCATTTCCTGTCCTGAAGGCTAGGCCACTCGAGATCTCTATCATGTCTGAGGGGCTGGAGGTGTGTCTGTTGCAACTCGTTACGAAGTGGGTTGGATGGCCTGAAGTCTGTCAATGTTCTGTTGAGTATGAGGATCCCAGACTGAGCATACATACTCTCAGATGGGACATACACAGGATTTGTAGGCCATCTCTTTGATGTTTCTGTAGCCCATCTTCAGATTTCTTTTCAGGACAGCCAGGGTCTTGTTGGCTTTTTTGCACAAAATGTGTGAGCTTGATAACTCCTTGGTACTTGACACTGGTGACGGTTTCCAGAGTATGCCCATGCAGTTTATAGTCATGAGTTAGGACCTATTCTGCTGCGGGTTACTGTTAGTGTGGAGCACTTCCCAGGAAGGAAGGTCATGTCCCATCTCCTCTCCCACTCAGCAAACTGGTTGAGGTCTTCATGTAGATAGAACTGATCGTCCTGGGAAGTGGTCGTGTTGTACACAGCAGTGTCATCCACAAACAGTTGTGCGCTAGACATTAGGGTTGCTGGCAGGTCATTTATGTAGACCAGAAACAGACATGGGCCCCAAACTGAACCTTGAGGGACTTCGTCACGCTGACAAAGTCATAGTGCTCTCCATTCACAACTATGGCCTGCGTTCTGCCACTCAGGAAGTCAGTGATCCACCTATTGATTTCTCCTCAAATCCCATAATTGTGGAGCATATGCAGTAGGAGATTATGGTTGATCTTGTCAAAGGCCTTGTCAAAGTCCATCACAAGGATGTCTGTCTGCTGACCTCTCTCTATGCTCTCAAAAAGCTCATCTGCAAAGTGGAGGAGTTGTGTCTCACACAATGGTTTCTTCCTGAAGCCATGCTCAGGGTGACGATCAGATTATCTCTCTAAACTTTGTCGTCGTTGCTTTTTCTGGCACAGCTTTTCCCATTTTGTCAAGGTATGTTAGACACAGTCATGAGAGACGTTGTGTGTGTGTGTGTGTGTGTGTTGTGTGTGGGGGTGGGGGAGGGTAGGGGGGAGTCAGGGGAAAGGGGGTGAGGGGATGGGGGGGGGGGGTTGGTTGTGTGTGTTGTGTGTGTGTGTGCACTTTTTAGATGACAACCCATTATTTCATTCAAGAAAATTACTTGATAATTTGTTATTTTACACACTCAAGAGAAGTGGAGTTTATTTATCACACTGACCCCCAACATCAAAAACAACAATTTTTTTTTAACTTTGATCAAGCCTATAATTATGTATGATCAGCAGTTTCATCCCATACCACATGGTCTGCATAAAACTGCTTGAAACACAGACTACCGTTGCAGAAATCACTTCTTTTTTTAAAACATTTGTGGGGAAAATGTACTACATATTATACGCATCATACACACACATGTGCACACATGCACACACACATCTAAAGATGTGTTCAGGCGCATGTCCATCCATTCTCTTTTTCTGCTGTTATTTTCCTTAACATGCCAATGTCTGTCAATAAAACTTTCTTTTTTTTATTTTTCTTTTTTTTTTTTTATAAAATGAATGCATGAAAAAGAACTGCATTACTAATGGAATTTTCATGGTGACATTGTGATGAGGCTAAAATTAAGCACATCACTCCTCTTTTGCAACATCTCCACTGGCTCCCTGTCTCACACCGAATAAAGTACAAGATCAGCACTCTATGTTATAGATGCATTCACAAAACTGCCCCTTCCTATCTCTGCGGCTGCCTTCACCTCTACACTCCATCTCGCTCACTACGATCGGCTTCTGATCCACTCTGTTTACGCATACCCAGATTCAAACACTCGACTGTTGGCCGCCATTCTTTCTCTGTCTCTGGACCTTGCGATTGGAATGAACTTCCTCTTTCGCTTCGTCAAGTCTCCACACTCAGCTCTTTCAAGTCTGGCCTTAAAACCCACCTCTTCCCAAACTAGCCTCCCTGGCCTGCCCTTCCTTGTCTTTAGTTTCCACAGTTTTAGAGTTATGCATGCGTGTGAATGACTGGCGCGAAAGCGCTTTGATTTGTCTCTGCACAAGATTCAGCGCTATATGAATACCATTATTATTATTATTATAACATAACTGCTGCCCTGTTTTGTTCTGAATCTCACAAGTATATTTACTTTGGTTTTATTTATCTTGGGCTGTTATGTTTGTTGTAAGCCTGTAACAGTTTTCTTTCGTTCTTGCTTTCACCATCGTATTCATTTAGTCCTGTCACACATTATTGTACTGAAGGCATTGAAAAGAATTGTTCTTGATTTTATTTGTTAGTTTCTGTTTGTTGTTGCCCTTTCTCTGAATGTTTCTTCATACTTTCACCTCTTGTACCAAATCTTTTTTCTTGTCAAACCCTGTCACACACCCAACCCCATACTTCCTCAATAATTCCTCCTAATTATGATTAATAACAACTTATTATAATTATCCATTATTAAGTGAGGTCTGTTAGTTATCCCCACACCTCACCACCCATACTTCCCCAATAATCTTAATTATCCATTGTCAGGTGAGATCTATTCCCCCATACCTCACCACCCATACTTCCCCAATAATCATAATTATCCATTGTCAGGTGAGGTCTATTCCCCCACACCTCACCACCCATAATTATCCATTGTCAGGTGAGATCTATTCCCCCATACCTCACCACCCTTACTTCCCCAGTAATCATAATTATCAATTGTCAGGTGAGGTCTGTTAGTTATCCCCATAGCCACCCTCTCTCCATCATCATTTCAACTCGGGGACCATTAATTGTAACTTTATTTGTTGACCAATAACTGTGTTTGCTGTGTAGATGTTTTACATGTAAAACAGCTTAGTTTGTGTATTTCATTTCCCCCTCCAAGTAATTGTTTCTGCAACTGTATACATAATCATGTGCATGCATAGGAATCTAAAATATGTGCCTGAATCATGATTTTCTACCTCTGCAGGTGATCCGGTTTTGACATTCTGTGTTCTGTCAAAGTTGCATGGCAGATTTCATACTACACTGAAATCCTTTATCCTTTTTTGTATATTATCCTTTAAATGCATTTGTAAGTGTGTATGAAGATAAACAGTGTGTGTGTGTGTGTGTGTGTGTGTGTGTGTGTGTGTGTGTGTGTCTTCATGCATGTGTTGTCCAGCAAAATCATTTACCTGAACAGAACAAAAAATACCTGACATTTGTTACAAAATAGATCCACTCCACCCCTCCCCATCCCAGTCAAGGTCACTGTCATTTCATGAAGATGTTCTGTGCCTGTGTTTATAGCTGTTTTCAGTTCTTTGCTGGTGACAATAGTTTATTTCAGTTCTATGTCTGTGTCTATAGTTTATTTCAGTTCTATATGTCTGTAGTTTATTTCAGTTCTATGCCTATGACTATACTTTATTTCAGTACTATGCATGCAACTATAGTTTACTTCAGTTCTATGCCAGTGAAAAAAAGCTATTATCCTTTCTGTGCCTGTAACTAAAATTGTTTTCAGTTCTGTGCCTGTGACTATTACTACAGTTCAATGCCCGTGAATACAGTTTGAGTTCTATGCCCATTACTAATAGTTTATTTCAGTTCTATTACTGTGACTTTTGCTACAGTTCAATGCCCGTGAATACAGTTTGAGTTCTATGCCCATTACTAATAGTTTATTTCAGTTCTATTACTGTGACTTTTGCTACAGTTCAGTGCCTGTGAATACAGTTTCAGTTCTATGCCCATTACTAATAGTTTATTTCAGTTCTATTACTGTGACTTTTGTTACAGTTCAATGCCTGTGAATACAGTTTCAGTTCTATGCCCATTACTAATAGTTTATTTCAGTTCTATTACTGTGAATTTTGCTACAGTTCAATGCCCATGACAATAGTTTCAGTTCTATTTCTGTGACTATAATTGTTTTCAGTTCTATGCATGTGACAAAAGTTTATTTCAGTTCTGTGCCTGTGACTATAGTTTATTTCAGTTCTGTGCCTGTGACTAAAGTTATTTCAGTTCTATGCCTGTGACTATAGTTTATTTCAATTCTGTGCCTGTGACTATAGTTTATTTCAGTTCTATGCCTTACTATAGTTTATTTCACTTCTATGCCTGTGACTAAAGTTTATTTCAGTTCTATGCCTGTGACTATAGTTTATTTCACTTCTATGCCTGTGACTATAGTTTATTTCACTTCTATGCCTGTGACTATAGTTTATTTCACTTCTATGCCTGTGACTATAGTTTATTTCAGTTCTATGCCTGTGACTAAAGTTTATTTCAGTTCTGTGTGACTAGATGATTTCGGTTCTATGGCTGTGTCTGTAGTTGTCTTCAGTCTATCACAAGCAAGGTTTGAGCAGGCCAGACCAATGTCAAACAGTCACATACATGGCTTCAAGACATCTATTGGCCAATAAATTTTGGACAGTGTACACTATTTTCTTGTTGCTTCTTTTGTATATCAGTTTTCAAAACAAACCAACCATTATCTGAGATTTTGAGAAAATCATTTGAAATTAATCAAATGGTAAGGGCACACATATTTAACTGAAACTATAAACATGTATACACATGCACGTATACACACCTATTCAGTCAGCCCTGTGTACAAATCCAGAGTCATTAATCCACACGTCAGAAAAATGTACATCAAACAGAACTGACCCACTGTCACAGAGCTGTCATTGTTTGAAGCATTAATTTTTGTTGTGAAGGGTGTTGCTCCCGTTTCTACCTGACCCACTGTCACAGAGCTGTCATTGTTTGAAGCATTAATTTTTGTTGTGAAGGGTGTTGCTCCCGTTTCTACCTGACCCACTGTCACAGAGCTGTCATTGTTTGAAGCATTAATTTTATTGTGAAGGGTGTTGCTCCCGTTTCTTCCTGACCCACTGTCACAGAGCTGTCATTGTTTGAAGCATTAATTTTATTGTGAAGGGTGTTGCTCCCATTTCTACCTGACCCACTGTCACAGAGCTGTCATTGTTTGAAGCATTAATTTTATTGTGAAGGGTGTTGCTCCCATTTCTTCCTGACCCACTGTCACAGAGCTGTCATTGTTTGAAGCATTAATTTTTGTTGTGAAGGGTGTTGCTCCCATTTCTTCCTGACCCACTGTCACAGAGCTGTCATTGTTTGAAGCATTAATTTTTGTTGTGAAGGGTGTTGCTCCCATTTCTTCCTGACCCACTGTCACAGAGCTGTCATTGTTTGAAGCATTAATTTTTGTTGTGAAGGGTGTTGCTCCCATTTCTTCCTGACCCACTGTCACAGAGCTGTCATTGTTTGAAGCATTCATTTTTGTTGTGAAGGGTGTTGCTCCCATTTCTTCCTGACCCACTGTCACAGAGCTGTCATTGTTTGAAGCATTAATTTTTTATTGTGAAGGGTGTTGCTCCCGTTTCTACCTGACCCACTGTCACAGAGCTGTCATTGTTTGAAGCATTAATTTTTGTTGTGAAGGGTGTTGCTCCCGTTTCTACCTGACCCACTGTCACAGAGCTGTCATTGTTTGAAGCATTAATTTTTGTTGTGAAGGGTGTTGCTCCCATTTCTTCCTGACCCACTGTCACAGAGCTGTCATTGTTTGAAGCATTAATTTTATTGTGAAGGGTGTTGCTCCCGTTTCTTCCTGACCCACTGTCACAGAGCTGTCATTGTTTGAAGCATTAATTTTATTGTGAAGGGTGTTGCTCCCGTTTCTACCTGACCCACTGTCACAGAGCTGTCATTGTTTGAAGCATTAATTTTATTGTGAAGGGTGTTGCTCCCGTTTCTTCCTGACCCACTGTCACAGAGCTGTCATTGTTTGAAGCATTAATTTTTGTTGTGAAGGGTGTTGCTTCCGTTTCTTCCTGACCCACTGTCACAGAGCTGTCATTGTTTGAAGCATTAATTTTTGTTGTGAAGGGTGTTGCTCCCGTTTCTACCAGACCCAGTGTTACAGAGCCGTCATTGTTTGAAGCATTAATTTTTGTTGTGAAGGGTGTTGCTCCCATTTCTTCCTGACCCACTGTCACAGAGCTGTCATTGTTTGAAGCATTAATTTTTGTTGTGAAGGGTGTTGCTCCCATTTCTTCCTCACCAGCCACCAACTTTTAGTGTTTTCCATTTTTCGGCTTTTCAGAAGTTTTTGCTGTGTTCAAAATGCATTGCCTTTCTGTGTGTGTGTGTGTGTGTGAGATTATTGATATTATGTAGACCGTACTGAGACCGGGATTGTGTGTGTGTGTGTGTGATTATTGTTATTATGTGGACCATACTGCGACAGGGATTGTGTGTGTGTGTGTGTGTTTGTGTGTGTGTGATTATTGATATTATGTGGACCATACTGAGACAGGGAGTGTGTGTGTGTGTGTGTGTGATTATTGATATTATGTGGACCATACTGAGACAGGGATTGCTTCATTCTGCTCTTTCTCCCTCTTGCGTTTGTTTTATTTTTTTTCTTCCTTTTTTTATGTAATATAGGATTTGTTGGGTACCTCTTCAAATCATATGAAGTGTATCTGCATGTGTGTTTTTGTGTGTGTGTGTGTGAGTGAGAGAGAGAGAGAGAGAGTGTGCGTGTGCACCAGAGTGCGTGTATGTGTTGTGTGTGTGTTCAGGGTGACAGGCATCAAGTTGCACAGAGTGTAATGTGTGTGAAGTGTACAGCACTGACACTGAATGGTGACTGTGAACACTGCATCACGTTCCAGTTATACAGAGTGTAATGTGTGTGATGTGTACAGCACTGACACTGAATGGTGACTGTGAACACTGCATCACGTCACAGTTGTACAGTGTGTAATGTGTGTGAAGTGTAGAGCACTGACACTGAATGGTGACTGTGAACACTGCATCACGTTCCAGTTATACAGAGTGTAATGTGTGTGAAGTGTACAGCACTGACACTGAATGGTGACTGTGAACACTGCATCACGTTCCAGTTATACAGAGTGTAATGTGTGTGAAGTGTACAGCACTGACACTGAATGGTGATTTTGAACACTGCATCACGTTCCAGTTATACAGAGTGTAATGTGTGTGAAGTGTACAGCACTGACACTGAATGGTGACTGTGAACACTGCATCACGTTCCAGTTATACAGAGTGTAATGTGTGTGAAGTGTACAGCACTGACACTGAACGGTGACTGTGACCACTGCATCACATTCCAGTTATACAGAGTGTAATGTGTGTGAAGTGTACAGCACTGACACTGAATGGTGACTGTGAACACTGCATCACGTTCCAGTTATACAGAGTGTAATGTGTGTGATGTGTACAGCACTGACACTGAATGGTGACTGTGAACACTGCATCACGTTCCAGTTATACAGAGTGTAATGTGTGTAAAGTGTACAGCACTGACACTGAATGGTGACTGTGAACACTGCATCACGTTCCAGTTATACAGAGTGTAATGTGTGTCAAGTGTACAGCACTGACACTGAATGGTGACTGTGAACACATCACGTCACAGTTGTACAGAGTGTAATGTGTGTGAAGTGTACAGCACTGACACTGAATGGTGACTGTGAACACTGCATCACGTTCCAGTTATACAGAGTGTAATGTGTGTGAAGTGTACAGCACTGACACTGAATGGTGACTGTGAACACTGCATCACGTTCCAGTTATACAAAGTGTAGTGTGTGTGAAGTGTACAGCACTGACACTGAATGGTGACTGTGAACACTGCATCACGTCACAGTTGTACAGAGTGTAATGTGTGTGAAGTGTACAGCACTGACACTGAATGGTGACTGTGAACACTGCATCACATCACAGTTGTACAGAGTGTAATGTGTGTGAAGTGTACAGCACTGACACTGAACGGTGACTGTGAATACTGCATCAAGTGTACAGCACTGACACTGAATGGTGACTGTGAACACTGCATCACGTCACAGTTATACAGAGTGTAATGTGTGTGAAGTGTACAGCACTGACACTGAATGGTGACTGTGAACACTGCATCACATTCCAGTTATACAGAGTGTAATGTGTGTCAAGTGTACAGCACTGACACTGAATGGTGATTTTGAACACTGCATCACGTTCCAGTTATACAGTGTGTAATGTGTGTGAAGTGTACAGCACTGACACTGAATGGTGACTGTGAACACTGCATCACGTCACAGTTATACAGAGTGTAATGTGTGTGAAGTGTACAGCACTGACACTGAATGGTGACTGTGAACACTGCATCACGTTCCAGTTATACAGAGTGTAATGTGTGTGAAGTGTACAGCACTGACACTGAATGGTGATTTTGAACACTGCATCACGTTCCAGTTATACAAAGTGTAATGTGTGTGAAGTGTACAGCACTGACACTGAATGGTGATTTTGAACACTGCATCACCTCACAGGCAACAGTGGTGAAAAGGAGTGGGAAGCAAGGCCAATAAATAACACAGGATGTTACTTTGGTCTCTGTTGCTTTGTACTGTGAATGGAAAAAAAAAATGTGAGTGTGTGTGTGTGGAACTAGTAGTAGCAGTAGTCTTCAGTTTAAGGTCTACTTTAAGTGATATCAGAAGGAAGAAAAAAAAGGGGAGGGGAGGGGAGGGGGGGGGCTGTAGGGGGGGATGGAGGAGGGGATAGGGAGAGACAACTCTGGGAAAAAATGGAAGGAAACGCTAACATCAAACAACTACAACAAATGTCCTATTGGACTATGCAGCAAACCTTCTGCAATGACAAATACCATCTTGAAATTGTTAAAAAAAAAAAAAATTAAAAATTAAAAAAATCAGTTAAAAAAAATCACAAGAACTGTCGGTGAGGTTTGGTAAAAATGATATGTGTGTGAGAGTGTGCATGTGTGAGTGTGTGTTGCATTGTGTGTGTGTGTGAGTGTGTGTTGTATGTGTGTGTGTGTGTGTGTGAGTGTGTGTGTATGTGTGTGTAGGGATGGATGTGAATGTATGCTGTTTTCTTGATTTTTATTTTTTTTATAATAAATGTGAGTGTGCAAACACAAAACTGTCACATCTATAAAATAAAAAAAAAATTAAAAAATCATTAAGACAAACCCAGAAAACAACAGTTCATGAGACATTATCTGAACCAGAGGCAAAACAAAGACTACACTGTGCTGAGGACATCAGCCATTCCACATAATTTATCATCCTCAGATTTTATAATAAAATCTCATTAAAAAAAAAAAAAAAAAATCAAAGCTAAACAAAAAATACATAAAAGGCCATACAGGCAAATGACACTGATGCAGCAACAGCTTGTGCCCATCCCCGTGTTTACATCTCACAATGTAATCGCTAGTGCAAAACAGCACAGACAGTACATCAAAGACAGCAGTAAACAGAAACAAGAGAGGCAAAGCCTTCAAGACTCACTTGTGATACACTTTTTAAAAAAATCCAAGCTTTTTATGTCTTGAGTATAATTTCAAAATGTAATGTTTAAGATGTGAAAGATCAGTTTAAAGCAAATTAAGTCCCCTAGCATTAATTACAGAGTAATTTCCCTTCTTTACTATCTGCACCAAAACGTTTGCAAAATAAATAAAACTTCCATGCTTAGCAAAAGAAGTTCCTGTTTGAACAAAAAATGATAATAATGACTGCTCTTGTTGCTGGGTCAGAATATCAGATCAAAAGTACCAAGTTTAGAGAATACAAAAAATATAAATATAACAGTAAATGCACTTTGCATATAATTAGGCTTCATTTTTTATTTTTTTGTACCCATCCCAGAGGTGCAATATTGTTTTAAACAAGATGACTGGAAAGAACTGAATTTTTCCTATTTTTATGCCTAATTTGGTGTCAACTGACAAAGTATTTGCAGAGAAAATGTCAATGTTAAAGTTTACCACGGACACACACACACGCACACACAGACAACCAAACACTGGGTTAAAACATAGACTCACTTTGTTTACACAAGTGAGTCAAAAAGTATAAAGGCTTGTTTAAAAAAAGAAAGGGGAATGGACTGGGAAGGCAGAAAAAGCAGACAACAGTGAAGGAAGAAAAAAGGCGGAAATAAAGAGAGCAATATTAAAGAGGAACTTTCTTGCACAGATCTTCCAGAAGGCCGGGATGCTATTTATACTGAAAGACCCTTAACATCCGATACAGGAGAATTCCTTTTTGCTGAACATAGAGTTAATGAAGCACCCAACATAACCAGCATTAAATGATGTGTGGTAGTAACAGTCACAGCAATGAAGGCTTATTACCTATTAAAATGCAATGCATTTTCCTTTCCTTTGGAGAAAATGATTAGCCACAACTTTTCAAAAGGATTCACACACACACACACACACACACACACACACTCAATGTGAAAAGACATTAAGACAATAAAGGGGGGGGAAACGAGCAAACATAAATATGCACACAGAGACACATGATTTCACAGACTCTGGATTTCAAACAACTTCATAATCAAATTGATCAAAACAACATTTATTTATTAACAATCAAATACCCAATGTTTATCCTGATCTAAAGCCAGAATTTCTTGGCCAGCCTCAGCAGTGGCAGAGGAAATGGAACAGACTGACCTGTGGAGGAAACAGAACAGACCTGTAGAGGAAATGGAACAGACCTGTGGAGAAAATGGAACAGAGAGACCTGAAGAAGAAATGGAACACTGACGGGCCAGGTCGAGACTGCACGCTTCAAGTGTTTACGCACCGCTCAACCGGTGGCTGGGCATTATGTCATTTTTCTCTGCCACCGGTAAAGTGGTGGTCAGGGCTCAAAGGGTTTAATACCACTTATTTGCAAATTTTGGCTCAGGAGCTCAGGCAGAAGGGTTAAAATTGCTCAGGAACTCAGGGCTCAAAGGGTTAAACCCCTTTAAGTGTACATTCATGCAGATCCAATACGCAGGTTCAGGAAGTCCCATGATCCATGTCAGTGTTCAGTGGGTTAAGGAAACCTGAACAAACCCAGCATGCACACTCCTGACACCAAGCACTGTTGCCTTAACAACAAAGTAAACATCACTGATCAGATACCTGTGAGAGAATGCGTGAGCTGCAGCTTACAATCACACACACAAACAGAGATGTCAGAGGCTGCAATCCTCAAGTTCTTCCACTGAAAGTCTCCCTCATGCACTCGAGGCAATAAGCTGAACAACCCATTCATCAGCTCACCTGACCAATTTCTTAGTGTTGCCACTCAGCCCATTCATTCATTCAGTCTTCAAATCCTTTGAAGCCAAAACAACATGCATATTTCATCTGATGCCATTCATTCGTTCAGTCCTCGAATCCTTTGATGCCAAAACAACACAATCTAAACCTCTCAGTCTCAAGACACATCATTCAGTCGTCAAACTCTTCAATGACAAAGTCATCGTCTTCGATGTCCAAGGGAGCAGTTTTCAAGGTGGACTGACTGCTGGGAAGGTTCTCCTCCTCGCCCACATCCTCTACGTTTTGGGAGCAGGAGGGCGGACCTGTCCACTTTGGGTTAGAGGTCAGGGACAAGGGGGGTCTCTGGGACATGGATTCCACGTCCATAGCGTCATCGTCATCATCCACTGCACCCTTCTCCTCAATCTTCTCCAGGCCTGACCTGAACAACAATCACACAGACAGCAGAGGTTAGCGTTGTCCCCCTTTCTCCTCAACCTTCTCCTGGCCTGACCTGAACAACAATCACACAGACAGCACAGGTTAGCGTTGTCCCCCTTTCTCCTAAACCTTCTCCTGACCTGACCTGAACAACAATCACACAGACAGCAGAGGTTAGCGTTGTCCCCCTTTCTCCTCAACCTTCTCCTGGCCTGACCTGAACAACAATCACACAGACATCAGAGGTTAGCGTTGTCCCCCTTTCTCCTCAACCTTCTCCTGACCTGACCTGAACAACAATCACACAGACATCAGAGGTTAGCGTTGTCCCCCTTTCTCCTCAACCTTCTCCTGGTCTGACCTGAACAACAATCACACAGGTGGCCTGACCTGAACAACAATCACACAGGTGGCCTGACCTGGACAACAATCACACAGGCTGCAGAGGTTAGCGTCATGGACTGATGACTGAAAGAACACAGGTTTGATCCCCATCAGAGCTGCTGTTGTTTTTCAGCCAGTGGCTAGCTCCTGCCAAGCAGTCAGTGTACTAGGCACTCAAATGGGAAGGCTGGAACCACACGGTCGATGGTCATCCACTTCACAGAAGCGTCCTTGAGAGTGCTGGCCAGTTTTCCTGAGCACCAGGGCGGGTGTGTATCTCTCTCAGCCTGGTTGACACCAGATGAAGAGTTCAGCCCTGTCAAGCAGTCCCAGACCCAAGCAGACCACCACATCAGCATCCTCCTCACCTCATCATCATTCACTACTATTAACTCTCTCTATACGAACGGCAAAAGAGACGACGTTAACAGTGTTTCACCCCAATTACCATCATCAAAATATTGCAAGCGGAAGGCTCTTATACTGAAGAGGTGAATGTTGACAAAGAATACCACAATTCTGACAACGGAAGCTAAAGGTTGGGTCATTCAGACACCCACTGGACATCTGATGGGTCTATGTAGAGGAGAAGAGAGGACTGGCCGTACTGAGTGAGTTAAAAATGTCCAATGGGCACAACAGCTGAGTGATTAAAGTGCTGGACTTTCAATCTGAAGGTCCCGGGTTCGAATCTCGGTGATGGCGCCTGGTGGGTAAAGGATGGAGATTTTTCCAATCTCCCAAGTCAACATATGTGCAGACCTGCACATGCCTGGACCCCCTCCGCATGTACAGGCATGCAGAAGATCAAATACGCACGTTAAAGATCCTGTAATCCATGTCAGCGTTCAGTGGGTTATGAAAACAAAAACATACCCAGCATGCATACCCCGAAAAGGGAGTATGGCTGCCTACATGGTGGGGTAAAAACAGTCATGCACGTGAAAGCCCACTCATGTACATAAGAGTGAACGTGGGAGTTGCAGCCCACAAATGAAGAAGAAGAAGAAAAAGAAGAAGATAAACGTCCCCAATTCTGGGCCACCACTGAAACAGGCCCAAAGAAATTTCCCCAAAAGACACAGGCAGCAGAGGATGTCTCAGCACCACTGTCATCAAATAACAGAACACACAATGTCAGCAGTGTTCTCAGCACTATCATGAGTGAATGAACACAGCATCAGTAGAGTTGTGTTCTGATCACCCTCAACACTAAACACATCACAATGCCGCATGGGAGATCAGTGATTTATGAAAGAAAAACACATCACAATGCCGCATGGGCGATCAGTGATTTATGAAAGAAAAAAACATCACAGTGCAGCAGGGGAGATCAGTGATTTATGAAAGATAAAACATCACAATGTCACACCATCCAAAGCCATCGTCTTCACCACTATCATGACAGACACTGACATTATGTGGACATCAGGGCCTCTGAACAGACACTGACATTATGTGGACATCAGGGCCTCTGAGCAGACACTGACATTATCTGGACATCAGGGCCTCTGAGCAGACACTGACATTATCTGGACATCAGGGCCTCTGAACAGACACTGACATTATCTGGACATCAGGGCCTCTGAACAGACACTGACATTATCTGGACATCAGGGCCTCTGAGCAGACACTGACATTATCTGGACATCAGGGCCTCTGAACAGACACTGACATTATCTGGACATCAGGGCCTCTGAACAGACACTGACATTATCTGGACATCAGGGTCTCTGAACAGACACTGACATTATCTGGACATCATTGAGGGCCTCTGAACAGACACTGACATTATCTGGACATCAGGAACAGACACTGACATTATCTGGACATCAGGGCCTCTGAGCAGACACTGACATTATCTGGACATCAGGGCCTCTGAACAGACACTGACATTATCTGGACATCACGGTCTCTGAGCAGACCCCATGGTTATCTTATCAGCGCCAGTCCTTTCTCATGTTTCTGTCAAATCGTAAAAACTTTTGTCGTGTCCCGTGTTATATGTTTAGGTAAGACATTGTTTCACCAGGAATGCAGATTGGAAGACAAAGACTTATGGGACTGATTAAATGTTTGAAACCCTAACAGTTGGTTTGTCTTATGAATGCACACCTGAATGCCATCAGGTTTTGTAGTCAGACACCATGTTTAACACCATAACTACTGGTCTGTCTTGTGAATGCACGCCTAAACACCAACAGGTGTAACAGTCAGACACAGAACGGACACAGCATCAATGTTTTTGCTACCTGCTGACATCAAAATCAAATGCCAAATGCCAGTGAGGATCAGCATACAGATGTAAAATAAATTTCAATTTTGAAGCTGGAGTGTCATTATACAGAAACTATGAAGAGGCATAAATACCTGAAGGTATAGGAAGATAAATACCTGAAGGTATAGGAAGAATATATTCATAACTGAAGGTATAGGAAGACATAAATACCTGAAGGTATAAGAAGACCTGGAGAACTGACAGAGGTTCTGGACACAAGAAAATTGACCTGCAAACAGAAACAGACATATCTGTATTAAAACCCTCTTCCTTCATCACATTTACATCCTCATGATTCCATCACAACACATAAAAAATACGTTGGATGTTCTGTTTTTCTTGAATTTTTCTGCCATAAAATGCTTGAAACATTGACAGCGTTCAACAAAGTAGACTTTTCTAGACTTCATGACTCTCTACGATTCACATAATCACACTGACACTACAAATTATGACAGAAATAACGACAGGTGTGACATATACCTGGGTGGTGCAGGGTGGGGTTGACAGGTGGATATTGTTGACACTACAAATAGGGACAGAAATAATGACAGGTGTGACATATACCTGGGTGGTGCAGGGTGGGGTTGACAGGTGGATACTGTTGACACTACAAATAGGGACAGAAATAATGACAGGTGTGACATATACCTGGGTCATGTAGAGTGGGGTTGACCAGGTTGATGTAGGGAACCAGCTCCGTCAGCAACACCTCAGGTTCCCAGTGGTAGCCTGCACATTGGGGTGTATGTCATTCCAGCAATCTATTGTACCGTATGTACTGTACTGAAAATACTGGTCAAGCATTCTATTGTACAGTATGTACTGTATTGAAAATACTGGTCAAGCATTCTATTGTACAGTATGTACTGTATTGAAAATACTGGCCAAGCATTCTATTGTACAGTATGTACTGTATTGAAAATACTGGCCAAGCATTCTATTGTACAGTATGTACTGTATTGAAAATACTGGCCAAGCATTCCATTGTACAGTATGTACTGTATTGAAAATACTGGCCAAGCATTCCATTGTACAGTATGTACTGTACTGAAAATACTGGTGAGTGTGGGACTGGAACCTGTGCACTCACATTCTCTCACTTCCTAGGCATACGCTTTACCACTGGGTCACAACTCAACTACCTGTAGTAGTGAATGTGAAGGTATGCCCACACTTCATTACTCCCTTCCAAAATGGCTTAGCTAGCGTCCTGAGCATGTGCAATAGTGAATGAGAAAGTATGCCCACAAATGATTACTCCCTTCCCATATGGCTTAGCTAAGATAAGATAAGATAAGATAAGAATAACTTTATTATCTCCACCTGGAGAAATTTGGTCAGGTGCATTATCACAACATAGACAAGTAAACAACATGGGGACCATAACTGTAAAAGCCAACAACAGCCCCAACAAATATTACGAAGATACAAATGTAAAAAATATCACATACATCGTTTCATACATACATCCACACACTGCAGGTAATAACTAGTATTCTTAATGTAAAAACAGAAAGAATTAAGAAACATTATTTGAATATAATTATAAACATAGCCTACTATACTGCACATTGATTATAATAGATAAGATAAGAATAAAGATGAATTGCGGAAAACCACAACCAGATAATCAGCACCCCCCCGCACCGCACCCCCCCCCCCACCCCACCCCACACACGCAGATAACTTGATCAAGCGTTTGAGCATGTGCAATAAAGAATGTAAAAGCATGCCCACATTTCAATATTCCATTCCCAATTGGCTTAGATGGCACATTGAGCATGCACACTAACATAGAGACTTAATGACTGTTGAGTTGCCATCTATCTCATTTAAGGACTACACATCTATTGACACATATGTAGTGCTTTACCGTTAGACATAGTATGCATGGCCTTTCATCAGTACGCATCTGAACATGACAAACATATTCATGTAAAATGAACAGAAAAATGTCAAATATCCTGCACTGATTGTATTCATTAATGGTCTTTTTTACATTTCGTGGTGTATCACTGAGGAAACAGTGAAACCCGGCCATGTTGATGAATGAAGCAGTGCAGTGCTGTCACTGACCACTGCTGCCTGCAAGGCTGGCTGGTGTCCACAGGCATTGTCCAGACAGTACCTGATTAGTGATGCACTGTATGCAGTGTGTTGTCCAGACAGTACCTGATTAGTGATGCACTGTATGCAGTGTTGTGTCCAGACAGTGTCTGATTAGTGATGCACTGTATGCAGTGTTGTGTTGTCCAGACAGTACCTGATTAGTGATGCACTGCATGCAGTGTTGTGTCCAGACAGTACCTGATTACTCCATGCACTGCATGCAGTGTTGTGTCCAGACAGTACCTGATTAGTGATGCACTGTATGCAGTGTTGTGGTGTCCAGACAGTACCTGATTAGTGATGCACTGTATGCAGTGTTGTGTCCAGACAGTACCTGATTAGTGATGCACTGCATGCAGTGTTGTGTCCAGACAGTACCTGATTAGTGATGCACTGCATGCAGTGTTGTGTCCAGACAGTGTCTGATTAGTGATGCACTGTATGCAGTGTTGTGTCCAGACAGTGTCTGATTAGTGATGCACTGTATGCAGTGTTGTGTTGTCCAGACAGTACCTGATTAGTGATGCACTGCATGCAGTGTTGTGTCCAGACAGTACCTGATTACTCCATGCACTGCATGCAGTGTTGTGTCCAGACAGTACCTGATCAGTGATGCACTGTATGCAGTGTTGTGGTGTCCAGACAGTACCTGATTAGTGATGCACTGTATGCAGTGTTGTGTCCAGACAGTACCTGATTAGTGATGCACTGCATGCAGTGTTGTGTCCAGACAGTACCTGATTAGTGATGCACTGTATGCAGTGTTGTGTCCAGACAGTACCTGATTAGTGATGCACTGTATGCAGTGTGGTATCCAGACAGTACCTGATTAGTGATGCACTGTATGCAGTGCTGTGTCCAGACAGTGTCTGATTAGTGATGCACTGTATGCAGTGTTGTGTCCAGACAGTACCTGATTAGTGATGCACTGCATGCAGTGTTGTGTCCAGACAGTACCTGATTAGTGATGCACTGCATGCAGTGTTGTGTCCAGACAGTACCTGATTAGTGATGCACTGCATGCAGTGTTGTGTCCAGACAGTACCTGATTAGTGATGCACTGCATGCAGTGTTGTGTCCAGACAGTACCTGATTAGTGATGCACTGCTTGCAGTGTTGTGTCCTGACAGTACCTGATTAGTGATGCACTGCATGCAGTGTTGTGTCCTGACAGTACCTGATTAGTGATGCACTGTATGCAGTGTTGTGTCCAGACAGTACCTGATTACTGCATGCAGTGTTGTGTCCAGACAGTACCTGATCAGTGATGCACTGCATGCAGTGTTGTGTCCAGACAGTACCTGATTAGTGATGCACTGTATGCAGTGTTGTGTCCAGACAGTACCTGATTAGTGATGCACTGCATGCAGTGTTGTGTCCAGACAGTACCTGATTAGTGATGCACTGTATGCAGTGTTGTGGTGTCCAGACAGTACCTGATTAGTGATGCACTGTATGCAGTGTTGTGTCCAGACAGTGTCTGATTAGTGATGCACTGCATGCAGTGTTGTGTCCAGACAGTACCTGATTAGTGATGCACTGCATGCAGTGTTGTGTCCAGACAGTACCTGATTAGTGATGCACTGCATGCAGTGTTGTGTCCAGACAGTACCTGATTAGTGATGCACTGCTTGCAGTGTTGTGTCCTGACAGTACCTGATTAGTGATGCACTGTATGCAGTGTTGTGTCCAGACAGTACCTGATTACTGCATGCAGTGTTGTGTCCAGACAGTACCTGATCAGTGATGCACTGCATGCAGTGTTGTGTCCAGACAGTACATGATTAGTGATGCACTGTATGCAGTGTTGTGTCCAGACAGTACCTGATTAGTGATGCACTGCATGCAGTGTTGTGTCCAGACAGTACCTGATTAGTGATGCACTGCATGCAGTGTTGTGTCCAGACAGTACGTGATTAGTGATGCACTGTATGCAGTGTTGTGTCCAGACAGTACCTGATTAGTGATGCACTGCATGCAGTGTTGTGGTGTCCAGACAGTACCTGATTAGTGATGCACTGCATGCAGTGTTGTGTCCAGACAGTACGTGATTAGTGATGCACTGCATGCAGTGTTGTGGTGTCCAGACAGTACCTGATTAGTGATGCACTGTATGCAGTGTTGTGTCCAGACAGTACCTGATTAGTGATGCACTGTATGCAGTGTTGTGTCCAGACAGTGTCTGATTAGTGATGCACTGTATGCAGTGTTGTGTCCAGACAGTGTCTGATTAGTGATGCACTGCATGCAGTGTTGTGTCCAGACAGTACCTGATTAGTGATGCACTGCATGCAGTGTTGTGTCCAGACAGTACCTGATTAGTGATGCACTGCATGCAGTGTTGTGTCCAGACAGTACCTGATTAGTGATGCACTGCTTGCAGTGTTGTGTCCTGACAGTACCTGATTAGTGATGCACTGTATGCAGTGTTGTGTCCAGACAGTACCTGATTACTGCATGCAGTGTTGTGTCCAGACAGTACCTGATCAGTGATGCACTGCATGCAGTGTTGTGTCCAGACAGTACATGATTAGTGATGCACTGTATGCAGTGTTGTGTCCAGACAGTACCTGATTAGTGATGCACTGCATGCAGTGTTGTGTCCAGACAGTACCTGATTAGTGATGCACTGCATGCAGTGTTGTGTCCAGACAGTACGTGATTAGTGATGCACTGTATGCAGTGTTGTGTCCAGACAGTACCTGATTAGTGATGCACTGCATGCAGTGTTGTGGTGTCCAGACAGTACCTGATTAGTGATGCACTGCATGCAGTGTTGTGTCCAGACAGTACGTGATTAGTGATGCACTGCATGCAGTGTTGTGGTGTCCAGACAGTACCTGATTAGTGATGCACTGTATGCAGTGTTGTGTCCAGACAGTACCTGATTAGTGATGCACTGTATGCAGTGTTGTGTCCAGACAGTGTCTGATTAGTGATGCACTGTATGCAGTGTTGTGTCCAGACAGTACCTGATTAGTGATGCACTGCATGCAGTGTTGTGGTGTCCAGACAGTACCTGATTAGTGATGCACTGTATGCAGTGTTGTGTCCAGACAGTACCTGATTAGTGATGCACTGTATGCAGTGTTGTGTCCAGACAGTACCTGATTATTGATGCACTGTATGCAGTGTTTTTTCCAGACAGTACCTGATTAGTGATGCACTGCATGCAGTGTGGTGTCCAGACAGTACCTGATTAGTGATGCACTGTATGCAGTGTTGTGTCCAGACAGTACCTGATTACTGCATGCAGTGTGGTGTCCAGACAGTACCTGATCAGTGATGCACTGTATGCAGTGACATTTTTTTTTTTTTTTTTTTTTTTTTTTTAGTAGTATTACTATTATTATTACTACTACCTTTTTCTATATCATAATTATTATTCATTTATTTATTTATTTATGTAAGCTTATCTATTATTTATTCCCCTGTTTTTTTTTGTTTTGTTTTTTTTTTGTTTTTTTTTGTTTTTGTTTTTTTGTTTTTTTTGGTTTTTTGGTTTTTTTTCTCAAGGCCTGACTAAGCGCGTTGGGTTACGCTGCTGGTCAGGCATCTGCTTGGCAGATGTGGTGTAGCGTATATGGTTTGTCCGAGCGCAGTGACGCCTCCTTGAGCAACTGAAACTGAAACTGAAACATTTATGTCCTGTAAATAAATTGGAAATGCTCAGATACTGAAGTCATTTGACAGAATGTGTGAGAGAGTGTGTGTCCGTGCACATGTGTATCCATCTCAATATTGTGTGTATGTATGTGTGATCAACAGGCACGTATTCAACTTACCTTCAATCATAAGTATCAGATCAAAAAAAAAAAAGATAATTCCTGTTTATGTTTTCAGTATATAAGGCTCAATAGTAAACAAACAATATCAACATCATCATGTTTGCATTTCCTTTTTCAGAATCATTACCACCAATTATGTCATCAGTTTAAACACATTTCAAATGACAGCACTTACCTCGGAACAAACGCATGGCTGACGCTTTACTTTCTTGACTCTGTAAAAACAATATAACATCAACAATAAATAAGTATGACAGACAAACAAGCTGACATACATGAAAAGTCAGTCGCGTAAGACTTTCTGTCTTGTGATAACAACTGTGATCTTATTTTAACCTGTTATTCAGCTCACACTCACACGGACACACACACACACACACACCCACTCACACGGACACACACACACACACACACTCACACAGCCACATCCCACACCCAAATAAGCCTCTACCCTTTCCAACAACAAATGATTCATCACAGGAAGAGACCCCCCCTCCCCCCCGCCCCCCCACCCCTCCAGTCCCCCCCCAACCCCCACCCCCACCTGTCTTTGGACGGAGAACCATTGTGACTTGTGCAGGGGTCTCCAGCCGTGGCCAGGGCGGCTGTCTGTGTGGCGACTGACGGCCGACTGGCTGTGGATAAAGCCACGCGTCGCCACGGAGACAGAGTAATCCTGCAGCTGGCCTCCGCTCTGCCCGTCACACCACAACAACACAACAAACAACAGGTTACAACCATGATCATGTGGATACATAGGTAGCGCATATCCTCTGCCAGTGACACCACAACAACACATCAACAACAGGTCACACCACAACACAACAAACAACAGGTTACAACCATGATCATGTGGATACATAGGTAGCGCATATCCTCTGCCAGTGACACCACAACAACACATCAACAACAGGTCACACCACAACACAACAAACAACAGGTTACAACCATGAACGTGGATACTTATGTAGCGCGTATCCTCTGTAGGTAACACCACAACAACACATCAACAACAGGTCACACCACAGCAACACAACAACAACAGGTGACAACCATGATCATGTGGATACAACAAACAACAGGTGACAACAATGATGACGTAGATACTTATATAACGCATATCCTCAGTCAAAGACCAAGCTCTAAGCGCTTTACAAACACAGAGTCATTTGCACAACAGGCTGCCTACCTGGGTTGAGCTGACTAACAGCTGTCATTGGGTGCTCATCATTTGTTTCCTGTGTCATTCAATCTGGTTTCAGTCGTGCACACATATACTCATACAGACGTAACATTTTTCGTGCATGATCTTTTTTTTTTTTTTTGTTTGTTTTCTTATTTACCCCACCATGAAGGCAGCCATACTCTGTTTTCAGGGGTGTGCATGCTGGGTATGTTCTTGTTTCCATAACCCACATGCATATTTGATCTTCTGCGTGTGTATACACATGAAGGAGGTTCAGGCACTAGCAGGTCTGCACCTATGTTGACCTGAGAGATCAGAAAACTCTCCATCCTTTACCCACCAGGTACCGTTGCCAAGATTCGAACCCAGTACCCTCAGATTGAAAGTCCCAACACTTTAACCACTCGGCCTGTTACTCCCGATGAGTATGTGTCCACAACCCATGCATGACTGGGTGACCCCAGACACAGCATGATCAAGAGTGTGGACAAACACCTGGCCGTGTTCTCAAATATTTCATTTCTCAAGTTTAAATGCTTTACTCCCTCAACCCTGTCCTATTTCTGGTCGCCACTTTTTGCCGGGCGTGCAAGACTCCTCAGGAAGCTACTCCCTGCATGCGCTGCCTTCATTCCACTGATCCTTTGCTTTAATACTGGAATGGCAATCATTCCACTGATCCTCTGCTTTGATACTGGAATGGCAATCATTCCACTGATCCTCTGCTTTGATACTGGAATGGCAATCATTCCATTGATCCTCTGCTTTGATAGTGGAATGGCAATCATTCCATTGATCCTCTGCTTTGATACTGGAATGGCAATCATTCCACTGATCCTCTGCTTTGATAGTGGAATGGCAATCAACAAAGCAAAGTTTGGTGCTTACTGGCCTTTTTTTTTTCCACTTGAAAAAAGCAAAGCACAAAATGGCACGGCAATATTAAACTGGTATTTAGTATAAATAAAATGTAAACGTTTCAAAAGCTCCGAACAGTCAAACCGCATTTTGACTGTCCCGTGCTCACCCTCTCTGGCATGTGATTCTGCTGGCAAGATCATGTCTGTGTCAGTACAGGTGTTCAGTGCCTGTGTCAGTGTGGGTTCAGTACAGGTGTTCAGTGCCTGTGTCAGTGTGGGTTCAGTACAGGTGTTCAGTGCCTGTGTCAGTGTGGGTTCAGTACAGGTGTTCAGTGCCTGTGTCAGTGTGGGTTCAGTACAGGTGTTCAGTGCCTGTGTCAGTGTGGGTTCAGTACAGGTGTTCAGTGCCTGTGTCAGTGTGGGTTCAGTACAGGTGTTCAGCGTTCAGTACACAAATGTGACCAGCTTCTACAAAATGATAGACAAGTCTATCTTTACTGATATATATACACATACATACATACATACATATATATATATATATATATATATATATACCATTGGAAAGAAAAGAAAAAGACCTTTCCAACGACGTATAAAACATGTTCCTAGGTTAAAATATGTAGAAGTTGTGGTTGTTCAAAGTATCCCGGTAGTGCGGCAGCCATTTTGAGAAGAATTGCTTTAAAGTTTTGCTGCCTATTCTCGGGATCTTTCCTTTTGGCTGTAAGCCTGGGCAGGCCATCAAATTAGGGTCTGTACATGCTTTAGGCAATTATGCCTCCTTGAGAAACTGCAACAAACTGAGTAGTGCCTGTTGTGACTGAAGGTACTAAGGCCAGCAGCTGCTACGCCCCCCTACTGACGCCAACAAGGGCTGTCCCACTCACGGTGAAGTGTGCTGTCAGCAGGTCGGCATCACTCAGGTACTGTGCCACTCGCTCCACGTCCTCCACGCTCTGCAGGAAGTCCACATAGTTCTGGTGAAGGAATGTGTTGAAGTAATCTCCACTCAGCTGGGTCTTCTCCACCACCTCCTGAACAACACACACACCACATGCAACACTCTACTTCACTTTCACATGCATGTACATAATACCAACTGTGCAGTGCCTGTGCAGACATAGAAATTGCCACACAGACTTGTCGATATACACAGTATGAACTATCTAACGCACCTTTTGGTGAACACTGAAACATCCATGAAAACTAATCCTTATCTATGCAGACAGGACAAAATAGCAGGCCAAAGAACATCACCACCCTCTCCAATTCAATTACTGACACACACACAAACACACACATGCACACACACACACACACACAACACACACGCACGCACGCACACACTCATGCGCACACAAACACACACACACACACATGGACACACACACACACACACACACATATGCACGCACACGCGTGCACGCAAACACACACACACACATGCACACACACTCATGCACAAACATACACACACACACACGCACACATACACACTCATGCACAAACACACACACACACACACACATATGCACACACACACACTCATGCACAAACACACACACATATGCACACACACACACACACACATGCACGCACACACACATACACACACACGCACACACACTCATGCACACACACACACACACACACATGCACACACACACACACACACACACACACACAGACTCATGCACTAACACACACACACACACACACACACACACACACACACAAACAAACAAAAAACATACAACCCACACAGGAGCCATTACACACACAGCAAACTCCAACCCCCAAAATAATGTGGGCAAGTGCATCAAGTCTCCCAGTCAGCCTTCATTGCCACCTGCTGATCCACAGCCCAGATCACCTACCTCAGGTGTCAACAGATCTCTCACCTACCTCAGGTGTCAACAGCAGAGGATCTCTGTCACCTACCTCAGGTGTCAACAGATCTCTCACCTACCTCAGGTGTCAACAGATCCCTCACCTACCTCAGGTGTCAACAGCAGAGGATCTCTGTCACCTACCTCAGGTGTCAACAGCAGAGGATCCCTGTCATGCTGACTCAGGTGTGACGGTAACGAGGGATGTCCACTGTTTGCAGCAGGATCGCCCCCTGTGTCACACAGCAATGATGATAATAATGATCACCCCCTGTGTCACAATGATGATAATAATGATCACCCCCTGTGTCATAAAGCAATGATGATAATAATGATCACCCCCTGTGTCATAAAGCAATGATGATAATAATGATCACCCCCTGTGTCACAATGATGATAATAATGATCACCCCCTGTGTCACAAAGATGATAATAATGATCACTCCCTGTGTCACACAGCAATGATGATAATAATGATCGCCCCCTGTGTCACAATGATGATAATAATGATCACTCCCTGTGTCACACAGCAATGATGATAATAATGATCACCCCCTGTGTCACAATGATGATAATAATGATCACCCCCTGTGTCACAAAGATGATAATAATGATCACTCCCTGTGTCATGCAGTAATGAAGATAATAATGATCGCCCCCTGTGTCACAATGATGATAATAATGATCACTCCCTGTGTCACACAGCAATGATGATAATAACGATCACCCCCTGTGTCATAAAGCAATGATGATAATAATGATCACCCCCTGTGTCATAAAGCAATGATGATAATAATGATCACCCCCTGTGTCATGCAGCAATGATGATAATAATGATCCCCTCTGTGTCACAATGATGATAATGACGATCACCCCCTGTGCCATGCAGTAATGAAGATAATAATGATCACCCCCTGTGTCATGCAGTAATGATGATAATAATGATCACCCCCTGTGACACAATGATGATAATAATGATCACCCCCTGTGTCATGCAGTAATGATGATAATAATGATCACCCCCTGTGTCATGCAGTAATGATGATAATAATGATCCCCCCTGTGACACAATGATGATAATAATGATCACCCCCTGTGTCATGCAGTAATGATGATAATAATGATCGCCCCCTGTGACACAATGATGATAATAATGATCCCCCCCTGTGTCACAATGATAATAATGATTGCCCCCTGTGTCACACAGCAATGATGATAATAATGATCACCCCCTGTGACATAAAACAATGATGATAATAATGATCCCCTCCTGTGTCACAATGATGATAATAATGATCACCCCCCGTGACACAATGATGATAATAATGATCGCCCCCTGTGACACAATGATGATAATAATGATCCCCTCCTGTGTCACACAGCAATGATGATAATAATGATTGCCCCTTGTCACAATGATAATAATAATGATCACCCCGTGTCACACAGCAAGGATTATAATAATAATCGCCATTTGTGTCACAATGATGATAATAATGATCGCCTACTGTGACACAATGATGATAATAATGATCGCCCCCTGTGTCACACAGCAATGACGATAATAATGATCGCTCTCTGTGTCACACAGCAATGACGATAATAATGATCGCTTTCTGTGTCACACAGCAATGACGATAATAATGATCACCCCGTGTCACACAGCAAGGATGATAATAATGATCACCCCGTGTCACACAGCAATGATGATAATAATGATCGCCCCCTGTGTCACACAGCAATGACGATAATAATGATCGCTCTCTGTGAAATAAATAAATACAGCATTCCAACCAGGACGCCGGTCCAGGTGCATTACAAACACACAATATTCAACATAACACATTGAATCAATGTCACATAATTATACACACAAGATGCACACAGCTGACTGTGTACACACATTTACACAAAACAGAATGATACACACATACAAGCATACCATCAAAACAGTAAATAAAGTCAGTTAACCCTCAAAGTGCTGGATATAATAAAACATACTTACAGAAATCATGCTTAAAACAAAGGGATAGTTTGCCTCCGCTACCTGTGCTCTGATTTGGGGCATTTGTATGCTTATCAGTAAGAATAAATAGGTAAACCTATACATTTTTGGAAAGTAGAGTGAATGAAGAATCAGATAAAAGTAAGAAAAAGGCTGTACCTTGTAAGTAGTTGGAGATATTCCACAGGATATAAACAACAAATTTTGCAAACTTGTTTTCCAAAAACGTCAACCACAATGTTTATAGGTATTTTCACATCTTTTATAGAGTCAAAATCTCAAAATTGGCATTAAACTGTGCAGAAAATGTTCTGGCTGCAGAATCATGAAATGAATATAACTGAAACAATGAAATTATAAGCACTGTATTATTTGTTTGAGACACACCCACCGACGCCACGCACGCGCACATCTACAATACTTTATGCAATCACAGGCAAAAACAGAAATAAATGTTTTCTTTTAGCTCATGTTGCTTTCAAAAGCAGCAAGAATGCTTTAAATCAAAATAATTTCCAGTTTTCTAGCTTGATTTGGTCAAGAAATCACAATAGACCCATGCCTAACCCACTTTACCACCCCTCCCCACCCCCATCACCCACCCCCCAGTTTTTGTGGCTGGAGACACAAAACTGAATGAACAACAAGCAAACCAGCATGCCCAAGTGTCAAAATAACAAAGCCGTTTTCACCAGAATCCCTGTCAGCAAATGAATCATCACTAGTGACAAGGTCACTCACTTCCTGAGCTTTTTCAACTTCAGTGTCACTCATTGTTTACAAAAAATACGAAGATCTGGACTTATAAACTCGGTCAAAGTTTGTGCAAACACAAGCAGGGAGGCAGTAACACCAGAACGAGGCAGTTTTACGAAGGCTGCCGAGCATAGCCGTACGATGTCGGACCTTATGTAAACAGAGCCACGATCGTGGCCCATCGCACTTTACCGGGAAAGCCACGATCGTGGCTCATCGCGCTCTCCGGGTTAAACATCACAATCTGCTGTGCCTCTGAAATAAAATCATCTTTTAATCTTTTTCGTGGAGGCAGCCACCAATGTTCCAAGAAAAAGTCAGACACAGATTATGGTACCGCTGTCTGCTATGTCAAATACTCAAACAAATGAAAACAAAATCAAACAAAATGAATTATCTTTACCAAACACCCAAAGCAGCTTTTTTGTAACAAAACTCAAAACTAGTCATTGCTAACTGTCAGCAGTAATTCCCAGATCGTAAATTTACTAAATAAATGAGAGAATATAAAAAAAAAGGAATCTAAAGACTAAATAAAAATGAACAGACAGCTGAGAAACAAAACGGAAAACATACTATGTTCCACTGTATTCAACTGTGTTTACTGGGGGAAAAAAATAAATAGATAAATAAGTAACTGAATAAATGAATATATTATGTCACTTTTCATGATCCAGATCAAGAGAAAATACAAACCAAAATTTCAGAAACTTCCCCCACTCACTCTTGAAATGCAGAATCTTGCCCAGAGCATGGAAGAGGAAACAGGTGGTGTCCTTGGCGCCGATGACCACCTCTGTCTGAGGAGACCCTGCGCTGCCACTGTCCTGCTTGGCCAGACCGCCGTACTTCAGACGCCGTCCTGACCTGCAGCTTTCTTTCTTCAAGCTCCTGTCAGCTGGCCTCAGCCTGCTCAGGTCTGTGGTGTCTGCATTGTGTCAACATGGAAAACAGTCTGTGGTGTCTGACATTGTGTCAACAGAACAAGGAAAACAGTCTGTGGTGTCTGCATTGTGTCAACATGGAAAACAGTCTGTGGTGTCTGACATTGTGTCAACATGGAAAACAGTCTGTGCTGTCTGCATTGTGTTAACAAGGAAAACAGTCTGTGGTGTCTGCATTGTGTCAACAAGGAAAACAGTCTGTGGTGTCTGCATTGTGTCAACATGGAAAACAGTCTGTGGTGTCTGCATTGTGTCAACATGGAAAACAGTCTGTGGTGTCTGCACTGTGTCAACAGAACAAGGAAAACAGTCTGTGGTGTCTGCACTGTGTCAACAGAACAAGGAAAACAGTCTGTGGTGTCTGACATTGTGTCAACAGAACAAGGAAAACAGTCTGTGGTGTCTGACATTGTGTCAAAAGAACATGGAAAACAGTCTGTGGTGTCTGCATTGTGTCAACATGGAAAACAGTCTGTGGTGTCTGCTTTGTGTCAACATGGAAAACAGTCTGTAATGTCTGCATTGTGTCAACAGAACATGGAAAACAGTCTGTGGTGTCTGCACTGTGTCAACAGAACAAGGAAAACAGTCTGTGGTGTCTGCACTGTGTCAACATGGAAAACAGTCTGTGGTGTCTGCACTGTGTCAACATGGAAAACAGTCTGTGATGCCTGACACTGTGTCAACAGAACAGGGAAAACAGTCTGTGGTGTCTGACATTGTGTCAACAGAACATGGAAAACAGTCTGTGGTGTCTGACATTGTGTCAACAGAACATGGAAAACAGTCTGTGGTGTCTGCATTGTGTCAACATGGAAAACAGTCTGTGGTGTCTGCATTGTGTCAACATGGAAAACAGTCTGTGATGCCTGACACTGTGTCAACAGAACAAGGAAAACAGTCTGTGGTGTCTGACATTGTGTCAACAGAACAAGGAAAACAGTCTGTGGTGTCTGACACTGTGTCAACATGGAAAACAGTCTGTGGTGTCTGCACTGTGTCAACAGAACAAGGAAAACAGTCTGTGGTGTCTGCACTGTGTCAACATGGAAAACAGTCTGTGGTGTCTGCATTGTGTCAACATGGAAAACAGGCTGTGGTGTCTGCACTGTGTCAACAGAACATGGAAAACAGTCTATGGTGTCTGACACTGTGTCAACAAGGAAAACAGTCTGTGGTGTCTGACACTGTGTCAACAAGGAAAACAGTCTGTGGTGTCTGACATTGTGTCAACAGAACAAGGAAAACAGTCTGTGGTGTCTGACATTGTGTCAACAGAACATGGAAAACAGTCTGTGGTGTCTGACACTGTGTCAACAGAACAAGGAAAACAGTCTGTGGTGTCTGACATTGTGTCAACATAACAAGGAAAACAGTCTGTGGTGTCTGCACTGTGTCAACAGAACAAGGAAAACAGTCTGTGGTGTCTGACACTATGTCAACATGGAAAACAGTCTGTGGTGTCTGCATTGTGTCAACATGGAAAACAGTCTGTGGTGTCTGACATTGTGTCAACAGAACAAGGAAAACAGTCTGTGGTGTCTGCATTGTGTCAACAGAACAAGGAAAACAGTCTGTGGTGTCTGCATTGTGTCAACATGGAAAACAGTCTGTGGTGTCTGCATTGTGTCAACATGGAAAACAGTCTGTGGTGTCTGCATTGTGTCAACAGAACAAGGAAAACAGTCTGTGGTGTCTGCATTGTGTCAACAGAACATGGAAAACAGTCTGTGCTGTCTGCATTGTGTCAACAGAACAAGGAAAACAATCTGTGGTGTCTGCACTGTGTCAACATGGAAAACAGTCTGTGGTGTCTGCATTGTGTCAACATGGAAAACAGTCTGTGGTGTCTGCATTGTGTCAACAGAACAAGGAAAACAGTCTGTGGTGTCTGCATTGTGTCAACATGGAAAACAGTCTGTGGTGTCTGCATTGTGTCAACAGAACATGGAAAACAGTCTGTGGTGTCTGCATTGTGTCAACAGAACATGGAAAACAGTCTGTGGTGTCTGCACTGTGTCAACATGGAAAACAGTCTGTGGTGTCTGCATTGTGTCAACAGAACAAGGAAAACAGTCTGTGGTGTCTGCATTGTGTCAACAGAACATGGAAAACAGTCTGTGATGTCTGCATTGTGTCAACAGAACATGGAAAACAGTCTGTGGTGTCTGCACTGTGTCAACATGGAAAACAGTCTGTAATGTCTGCATTGTGTCAACATGGAAAACAGTCTGTAATGTCTGCATTGTGTCAACAGAACATGGAAAACAGTCTGTGGTGTCTGCACTGTGTCAACATGGAAAACAGTCTGTGGTGTCTGCATTGTGTTAACATGGAAAACAGTCTGTGGTGTTTGACATTGTGTCAACAGAACAAGGAAAACAGCCTGTGGTGTCTGCATTGTGTTAACATGGAAAACAGTCTGTGGTGTCTGCATTGTGTCAACAAGGAAAATAGTCCGTGGTGTCTGCATTGTGTCAACAAGAAAAATAGTCTGTGGTGAATTGTACACAGGGCCTGCGACTGTGCCAAGTGAAGTCAGGTGAGTAGGTACCTACCAAGAGGAACTGAACTCTGGACTGAACCTGGAAACCCCTGACAGCCCCATTGTCAGCAGAGGATGGGGTGCACATGAATGGCTGCATGGGAGGGTAGAGAACTGGGTTACCCTGTCCCTCCACATGAATCTCCTCAGGTACCGGTAGGATGCCGGATGAATGAGGACGCGCACAACCTGCAGGTTTAAAGCAGTGGCACATTGCATTGATGAACAGTCTCTCAAATGCGTGCCTGAGAGTCCACAAGTATGTGGCCCTGTTGAAGGGGACAAATCCAGGAATGGTCGCCACCCTCTTGGGACCTTTGGAATCACCAGCAGGCGTCCCTAAAACCCCGGGGCGCCAGTTTGGGGTCTGATCTCATGCCTTCAATAAGCCATGAGATATCCCTGTCATCAAAATGCTGTCATGCTCCTCTAACTTGGGTACATAAGAAAGAGGAGTGGGTCACAGAGGAGGGGGAATCTTCTGCCCGAAACAGCATGCACCCCAAATCTAGCCCCAACATAACGCAGTCATCGAGTCCCACTTCGCGCAACTGTTGTGTGTGGGAGAGAAGCCCAACTTGCCAGGGCTGAGCAACTGGAGGGTCTGAAATGTGTCTGAGTCATCGGGGGTGTAAATAGGCCCCCTCTCTGTGCTGGGGACAAAGACCCCAGAGGGAGTGCTGCTGGGTGGGAATTAACCATAAGGCAGCCTTTTCTTCTCCTGGGTTTTACAGAGATAGATGATGGCACCCCTTCTGGCAAGCACGGAGTTGATGTGCAGGCTGGTAGTAGCCTCTGCCTTAACTGTCAGGTGCGCAGCCACTCTATCACCCAAAGCAGTCAGACATGGATGGCTGATGAGGTAATGAGGTTCAAGAGAAGATAACTCCTAACCTTGCAGGAGTCCACGCTCATCCCACCCGTGACTGGCCCTGCGAGGGGGAAGCGGCAAAGGCATAACACCGAGGAAACATGCTGCAGGCACTGATCAGCCTATTTGTCCCCCTCAGCCAGCCGTCATGTCAGAAAGGATGGCCGAGGTAGGGGAGGGAAGGCTTTGTGGGACAATCATCAAACTATAGAGGTTGTGTGAACAGGGGTGAACAAGGACCCAACTTCACCCATGGAAGAGTCCTTTTCATTTGTCTTGTCTTCTCTAATGAGGTACTTCCCCAGACCCCAGGGACAGACAAGGAATTCCTACTGGGCAGGGGTAGAGAAAAATTACCCCTGTCACTGAGGGCGGCTTTAATCAGCCACCCCAGTGCCGTCTGTGGGACCTAATGGCAATAATTGGTCCTGGGGGTGGTGCTGTGGTGCCAAAGAAGGGTTAATGATGATAGTATGGTGTGAAGGGCAGATTCAGAAGGCTGATGGCAGAGTGACCCATATGGGCAGGGTCAGCCCCACTGTTGCCAGGAAGGAACTGGGTTCAGTCTGATCAGGTGGTGAACATGGGCTTGACCCGTCACCCAGGAGAGGGTAGGAAAAATCATCAATATTCTCCCACTCTTCAGAACATCGGTTCAAAATGGACCTCCCAGACTATATTAGGCAGGGTCCCCTCACACCTGGATATACCCAAGGGGATCTCCAGATTTGGGTGTGCAACCTGGTGGGAAGAAGAGTGAGACAATCAAAGTTACCTGCTGATTATCCCATTCATGCCTGCTGCAAGGCTAAAGCCCATGGACCACAGGTCCAGCAACGCTCAACAGGGTTGTGCCAATCTCGACACTGTGCGCCTCCTGAGATGGTTAGGAAGGGACCCATGCATGCACAGAGGACACGAACACCCCTCAATCTCCCCAGTGCCGAGTGGTAAAAAGAAGCTGCATGCTTCACCACCCTTGTCTGGGTGACCCAGAAGCGGTCAATCCCAAGAGGGAAGAGCGAGAGACCCTGGACCCCATGTAAGGGGACCCCAAGGGAAAGGGTCCCTGACGGGGGGTGCAGGTGACCATGGAGACTGCCCTGACCAAACAGTGGGTGTTCACAGCCAAACCCTTTGGTGAGCAGTGCCTAGTAAGAGATGCATGGCAGAGTTCAGAAGGGAGAGAATGAGGGGTTCTACCCAGGCCTTGTAGCAGCCAAGCATACACCTTTGGTGCATCTGCATCAGGTTTTAAAAGGAGAAATCACCCATGGAGGGCGACTGACCCCATGAGACCCTCCTCAAGGGTCCCTGGCACCGGGACCTCCAAACAGGTAGACTGTGGCCCCGTAGGAGTGAGGTCCCATCCAAACTGGGTGTTGGGACCATGGGCTAACCGAGACATGGACGAGTTGAAGCTACCCGACGCACGTGTGCGCTGTCGCCTGATGCACAAGCAAGGGTCCTGCCTGTAGTATTCCCTCCCATGATGGTACAGGTGCCCACAAGGGAGGTGCTGGCAGCTGTAGAGGTAACTCTGACCCACAAGTGCTTGGTACTTCCATGCTGGGTTGCGATCAAGTCCTGGTGGAGAAAAATACTGGGGGCCAAATGTGCTGGGCCGAGACCTTGCAGAAAATATATACTTTTATGGGTCTTTCTCCATTACCAAAGAGCACAGAATGTTTTTAAAATATATACCCGTTTTTTTTTTAAAAACCCTGGCAAATAGACTTTTACTTAAATCTTATTTTCCTCGCAGCTAAAGGGTTAAGTCTGCAAGGCCTTTCGTGTAGACGTTGCAGAGGACAGGAGAGAGCGGAGACCCTTGTGGCAGTCCCATGGAAAGTTTAAAAGGTGCAGACATCCAATCTCAGAGGCATAGGACAACGGTTCTTTCCTCAATCGATGCTGCTATCCACTGGTCAACAATAACCCAAAAGAGAGAGGAGAGTGAGACAAAGTTCACAAAACACAACATTGAATAAAACGTCATAAACGTAAACGATGTAAGATATATGAATCCTGAAATGAAAACATCCCAGAAAGATGCAACAAACAACAAACATGCATGAAAATAACATTTCTAATGCATAAAAGGTTGGCAAAGACAGAGCACATCAATAATGTCACTTGTCTGAAAAATGGCGGCCATTGAGAATGATTGTTTACCTCCTGTCAGAAACAGCATTTCACAGGCTAGCAGACGGCGGTCTAATGGCGAGATGTCATATCACTGAATTGCCGGGATAAATTTTGGCCGAGAAGAGCAAACAGATAGGCCTGGTTTGCATTCGTTTGATATGGTACAGTATACGACACCAACAATAATAATACAGATGACAATATATAGCACTTTCAAACCTCTCAAACTAAAGTGCATTACAATAACATGATAGACAAAAAGCACACGAGATCACACATACACATACACACTCACACATACACACACAAACACACACACACACACACAAACATATACATTCACACACAAACACACACATGCACATAAAAAACTTGCAAACACACACACACACACACACACACACACACACAGATTCTATACTAAGATGAAGGAGCAGCCAGTTACCATGTCGACAGGCAAACTGCAGAGCATTGATGGCAGAGCGGACATCACCAGCACTGGACATAGCGATGGACTCCACCACTCGGGCTGAGGGCACAGCAAAGTGGCCCTGACCAAAACCATCACAGCACTGTACACAACCACCACCACACTCAACACAACCACCACCACACTCAACACAACCATCACCACCACACTCAACACAACAATCACCACTCTCAACACAACCACCACCACACTCAACACAACCACCACCACACTCAACCATCACCACACTCAATACATCCATACACCACACTCGACACAACCACCAACACCACACTCAACATCACCACCACCACATTCAACACAACCACCACCACACTCAACACTCAAAAGAACACTAGGAAGAAGAACAAGAACAAGAACAGGAAGCAGAAGAAGAAAATTTATGAACCATGTGCAAAGTTACTTAACCACTTCACATAAAAAACATACATTTGGAACAGATCTGTATACCTGTGTTGCCTCCATACTGGCGATCCTGTTCAGCACCTTCACCATCATCGTTGGAGCTACAGGATTGACACTGCACACAGTCAGTCACAGGATTGACAATGCACACAGTCAGTCACAGGATTGACACTGCACACAGTCACAGGATTGACACTGTGTGTGTGTGTGTGTGTGTGTGTGTGTGTGTGTGTGCTGTGGAAGCTGCAATACGTAGCCTAGAAATGAGTGCGTGAAGGAGGGGGGTAGAGGAGGTGCAGGGTAATGTGTGTGTGTGGTGTGTGTGTGTGTGTGTGTGTGTGTGTGTTGGGGCTCATGTACGTTTATGTGTATTTGACTGTGCTTTCATATCTGAAACTGCATGTTTGGTGCATATCTGTTATGCATGTGTGGGTGTATGTGTGAATGTGTGTCTTCATGTTTTACATTTATTTGCTTATTTATCATCATTGTTGTCTTATTTATTTATTTATCTATTTATTTATTTTTATTATTATTATTATTATTATTATTATTATTATTATTATTATTATTATTATTACTACTACTACCCCTTTTTTAATATATTATAATTATTATTTATTTATTTATTTACTTATTTAGGTAAGCTTATCTATTATTTATTCACCTTTTCTCAAGGCCTGACTAAGCGCGTTGGGTTACGCTGCTGGTCAGGCATCTGCTTGGCAGATGTGGTGTAGCGTATATGGATTTGTCCGAACGCAGTGACGCCTCCTTGAGCTACTGAAACTGAAACTGACACTGCACACAGTCAGTCACTGGATTGACACTGCACACAGTCAAACACACGGTTGACACTACACACAAGTCACAAGATTGACACTGCAGTCAGCCACAGGATTGACACAGCACGCTGTCAGTCACAGGGTTGACACTGCACACTGTCATAGGACTCACACACACACACACACACGCACAGAGTCACAGGACTGACACTGCACACGGTCAGTCATAGGATTGACACTGCAGTCATAGGACTGACACTGCATGCAGTCACATGATTGACACTGCACACTGTCACAGTATTGACACAGGATTCTTACCTGATAGTTTCCAAAGCCAGCTCTTCCTGCAGACTGGGTGGGAACAATCGCTGGACGTTGGAATTGCCGCTGGCGGCGTCACTCACCACAAACACCAGGGGGCAGTGTCCACACCGCCGGTACTTCCTGCAATGGTCATGGTATGATGGGATACATGTTACATGCTCGTACTTCCTGCAATGGTCATGGTGTATTGGTATAGATGTTATATGCTGGGACTTCCTGCAGTGATCATGGTATGATGGGTTACATGTTACATGCTGGTACTTCCTGCAATGGTCATGGTGTATTGGTATAGATGTTATATGCTGGTACTTCCTGCAGTGATCATGGTATGATGGGTTACATGTTACATGCTGGTATTTCCTGCAATCTCAATTGATTATAAACCTGCAACTGAAAAAACAAAACTGTCTCCTGAATGTTTTCCTAACACGTATATAAACCTGCAACAACAACAAAAAAAAAACAGAACAGTCTCCTGAACAGTATCCACCATACTCACCTCACAATACTGTGAAGTTCAGTGGGATCTCTATAGAATGCGTTTGGAATATCCTGTAACAAATTGGCAAAAGCAGCACTTCAATTTAATATTCACAGCAATCAGGAAAACTAAATTTCAACTCATGCCCAACTGTATAGAAGTTATGTAAGTGGAATTGCAGCGCTTGTTACAGGACTCCAGAACTTTATATTCATAAACACTCGATTCCACTGAAAATACAGATTTACACATACAGATTTACATAGGCATGCACTAAATCATACACATGTGCACACACACACACACACATACACAATACACACAAACACACAAGCACATACACACACACACACACACGCAAACACACACACACACACACATGCACGCACACACGCATGCACACACACATACACACACACACAATCAATCACAAACACACACAACACTCACTCTCTCTCTCACACACTCACACACAATCACACAAAAACACACATGCACACACACATACACACACACACACACACATGCGCAAATGCACGCACACATATGCGTGCATGCACGCACACATGCGTGCATGCACGCACACACACTCCCTAAAAAGTCTCACCTCCACCAGAATAAGCGTGCCAGTGGCCTGAGAGGTGTGTAAAGAGGTGGAGTGCAGCTGAAGGGCCTGGTACTTGTTGGCCCTCAGCACAAAGTTGCTGAACTGCGACGACTGGGACTGACTGGAGAACACGTCCACACTGGATCGCTCTGTGCACACACACAGCACAGGTGCCTGTTTACCTCATAGGGCACAGCGCAGGTACCTGTTTACCTCATGGGGGGGCACAGCGCAGGTACCTGTTTACCTCATGGGGGGGCACAGCGCAGGTACCTGTTTACCTCATGGGGGTGCACAGTGCAGGTACCTGTTTACCTCATGGGGGGCGCAGCACAGGTACCTGTTTACCTCAGGGGGGGGGGGGGCACAGCACAGGTACCTGTTTACCTCATGGGGCACAACATAGGTACCTGTTTACCTCATATGGCACACCACAGGCACCTGTTTACCTCATAGGGCACAGTGCAGGTACCTGTTTACCTCATGGGGGCACAGCGCAGGTACCTGTTTACCTCATGGGGGGGCACAGCGCAGGTACCTGTTTACCTCACAGAGCACAGCGTTGGTACCTGTTTACCTCATAGGGCACAGCGCAGGTACCTGTTTACCTCATGGGGGGCACAGCACAGGTACCTGTTTACCTCATGGAGGGGCGCAGCACAGATACCTGTTTATCTCATGGGGGGCACAGCACTGTACCTGTTTATCTCACAGAGCACAGCGTTGGTACCTGTTTACCTCATGGAGGGGTGCAGCGCAGGTACCTGTTTATCTCATGGGGGGCACAGTGCAGGTACCTGTTTATCTCACAGAGCACAGTGTTGGTACCTGTTTACCTCATGGGGCACAGCACAGGTACCTGTTTACCTCATAGGGCACAGCACAGGTACCTGTTTACCTCATAGGGCACAGCACAGGTACCTGTTTACCTCATAGGGGGCACAGCACAGGTACCTGTTTACCTCATGGGGGCACAGCACAGGTACACACAATACAAAAAACACAGGGCCTGTTTACCTCATAGGGCAAAGCACAGGTACCTGTTTACCTCATGGGGGCACAGCACAGGTACAACACAGGCATCAAGAAAGACAGACTCATTATGCTGTATCAAAATGAAAAGTTTCCTGATCAAGACGAGCAATCATAATCAAACTTTGCATCATTTTCTAGAGGCAATGGACATGCTGTTTTTTTAACCCCTAGGCTGCCTATATGACGAGATAACTCGTCATCGCAAGCATGTGTGATTTGCTATCACAATGACGAGATAACTCATCATAGAAATATTCTGACTTTTCCCTGGTTTGCATTCAGTTCGTTGACAAAAATAGTGGTAACTTTAACCTGGGAAATCTTTCTAGATTCTATTCATAGCTAGAAACACCATCTACGTCATGAGGCAGTCCTTTATTTGAACATTTTGGTTGGGTTACTGTCCCAGTGTTTGCCTGCCTCCTCTCCTCACTCGCTCAACAAAATGTCGGACTGACGCCGTGCTCAAGACATGCGATCATGGCGAACTAAATCAACCAAGATTGCTTTCTTTAGCTGATGCTCAGAAAGAACTGAAGCGTAAATTTGAAGAAAATAGTGATGAACATTTATAGGACGATTTGATGAAAAATAAAGGGAGCAATCAAGAGACTGGCTAAGATACGACTATCAGTGAGTGATGCCGGCTGTACAGATTTAGCACACGACAGAACGTGACCGAATTATTAGCAGGACACAGTGTGAGCGATTTTCTTGGCACTCAGCCAATGCAGTCTGATGAGAACTGGATGAAGTTACTGTGTGTGAGAGAGGTGAAGAGGAGTGGGGTGGAGACCGAGGGGGCATGGCCCCACAGCCATATTATCACTTGGAGAGGTCACAATGCATTGTGTATGTCTCTTTTTTTTCTTTTTTTTTTTTTATTGTAGTTGTTCTAGTACAATTTGTGTGTGCAGGTATTATCCATTTGTCCAGAAAATATGATATTTTAGTGCAAATTACCTGACTAATGTTTGCAATGAACAAGCTGAAAATGTGACAAAAAACAAACCACTGATTTCAAAACAACAGCATGTTACTAATATATATATATATATATATATATATATATAATGGGAAAACAGCATGTGTTTTGTATTCTTTATTCATTTACCTTTCAGAAAATGTATATTTTTATGGGTCTTTCTCCAATAACAAAGAGCACAGAATTTTTTGAAAATTTATACACATTTTTTGTGAAAAATCCCTGGCAAATAGATTTCACTTAAATCTTGTTTTCCTGGCAGGTTAATATGTCACCTTTCCATCAACAATCAGGTGAACAATTTTTTCTTTTGGAGACAATGATTTATTCCTGATTTTCCTGGGTTTTTTTAATATCTTGTCTCTGAAAACCTACCAGTCCAGTCCAGCTGGTGGGCGGGGGTGAAGTCAGACTGTCCCACAGTCACAGTGGGGTTGGTCCATTCCTGGACGTCCAGCCTCTGTTCTGCAGCCAGCGTCCTGATAGCCGCTGTCTTTCCGGAGCCAGGGGGGCCTGTCAGCAGCAACACTGGGGCTGCATGCTGTGCACAGTGAGACTGAGTCACTGACTGTGGTGTCATAGGTGACATTACAGTGAGTTGCTGACTGTGGTGTCATAGGTGGCGTTACATTGAGTCACTGACTGTGGTGTCATAGGTGACATTACAGTGAGTCACTGACTGTGGTGTCATAGGTGGCATTACAGTGAGTCACTGACTGTGGTGTCATAGGTGGCATTACAGTGAGTCACTGACTGTGGTGTCATAGGTGGCATTACAGTGATTCACGGACTGTGGTGTCATAGGTGGCATTACAGTGATTCACTGACTGTGGTGTCATAGGTGGCATTACAGTGATTCACGGACTGTGGTGTCATAGGTGGCATTACAGTAAGTCACTGACTGTGGTGTCATAGGTGGCATTACAGTAAGTCACTGACTGTGGTGTCATAGGTGGCATTACAGTGATTCACTGACTGTGGTGTCATAGGTGGCATTACAGTGATTCACGGACTGTGGTGTCATAGGTGGCATTACAGTAAGTCACTGACTGTGGTGTCATAGGTGGCGTTACAGTGAGTCAATGACTATGGTGTCATAGGTGGCGTTACAGTGAGTCACTGACTGTGGTGCCATAGGTGGCGTTACAGTGAGTCACTGACTGTGGTGTCATAGGTGGCGTTACAGTGAGTCACTGACTGTGGTGTCATAGGTGGCATTACAGGGAGTCACTGACTGTAGTGTCAGAGCTGGCACAGTTACAATTGACTGTATTGTCAGAGATGGCATAACAATTTGACTTTATATCAGAGATGGCACACTTTCAGTTGACTGTAGTGTCAGAGATGGCATTACAATTGAACTGACTTTCTATTAGAGATGGGACAACTTCAATTGTCTGTAGTGTCAGAGATGGCATTACATTTGAAATGACTTTCTATCACAGATGGCAAAAATTTCAATTGACAGTAGCATCAGAGATGGCATTGCAAATAAACCGACTTTCTGTCAGAGATGGCACAATTTCAATCGACTGTAGTGTTGAGATGGTATTGTATCAGAGATGGCATCACAACTGCACTCATTATCAAAGATGCCATTACTACACCAAAATGATTAAGATATTAATTTTCAGTAATGACATTGCAGTTTTAATGATTGAATGATCTGCCATCAGAGACAGCAATTTCAGCTAAACAATTTAAATAATTAAATGATCTGCCATCAGAGACAGCAATTTCAGCTAAACTGCATTCTTTTATGCAGATCTGTATTTTAAAAAAATATGAAATACAGCAGGGTTCGTCACTAACGGGAGCGCTGAGCAGAACGCTCTGAAAAAACAAATTGCGCTCTGGAAAATTCCTGGACTCAGAGCGCTTGCGCTCTTGATTTTGAAAAGACATAAGCATACACTACTGTATCTAAATTGTTATTCCATTGTCCATCACAAACAAGAGTCAAAAGTGCGATCGTTTTGCATTTACCGAAGTTTGAAAGCCGTCTGTTTATGTTTTGTTAGTTCAACCGGAAGTAGGCCTAGTGAATCAGGGGAGGCTATGCAAAAGAGCGCTCTTCAGACTTGAAGAGTAGAAAAGTGGAGCGCACGATCGATTTCGCGGCCGTGCAAAATCAAAATGCTGAAATATTTGATCCCAAAAAGGAAGGCTGACGGTTTTTAGTGTGCGCTCTTAGTTTTCAGTTTGCGCTCATCAAAATTCTGAAACTAGAGCGCAGGCGCTCATGTGAAAAAATGTTAATGACGAACCCTGTACAGGATTACACAACACACACACACACACTCACACACACGTGTACATTCTCTCTCTCTCTCTCTCTCATTCACACACACACAGTGTGACACACACACCTTTGGGAACTTGTTTGTCTTGTCCCTCAGCCATCCGCTGATATCTTCAACTTTTTTCTTATGCACAGCAAGCTCTTCCTAAAACAGACACAACATTTACTTGAACACCAACACTGTTCAACATTAAAATCATAGATTTTCTATTGCATGTTTTTGTTGTTTTGTTTTTCATAATCTCCTTCAGTTAATGGAAATTATGAATAATTCATATATAAATAATATCAATTTGGAAAAAAACAAAAACAAAACAGAACAGAACAGAACACAGAATGTCACAACTATACAAGTCATCATTTTTGTTTTGTTTTTTAAAGAAAGAAAGGACAGTAACTTAATGGGTGACACTCAGCATTCAGCTATAAATAACAAGAGAGAAAATAACATCAAATAGCTAGAAAAATATAATCTTAAGAACTACAATTACAAAGATTATAAACAACACTAATCTGTAATCATCAAATAATGAAACAATTCTGATCTTTCAAATAATAATAGTTTCCAAGAAAAACAATCAAAAATATATCATGACTTTGTTTTCACATATGAATATGAAATACAATTACAACAAAAATAATATTCCATCAAGTGCTAACTTTTAAAACAGGCTCACTATCTGTAGGAAACTCTTCATATATACTGCATTACAGCAAACACCTCATTCTAACTCACCTTTTTCCTTGGCTGATGCTTGTCAGACCAGAGGTCCAAGCTCACGGCAGGTCTCAGCTTCTTGCCACGGCTCTCTGACTTCACAGCAGAAACCAGCTTGTGAGCAGGCAAGCTGAGTTCTCGCTGTCGTTTTCTGGCGGCAGACCAGCTGGTCTCTGCAGCAGTGTGTTCACGAGACACTGAAGTGGAGAGTGTTTTCTGCACCATTCTCTTGCCATGTGTCTGCACTGAGCACTGCAGCTTGGCTGGTTTACTGGTGCTGGAGGGACAGGAAGATGGAGGCAGCACGGAAGGTCCAAAGTCATCAAATGATGAGGTCACCCAGGAGGAGGAGGCTTTCTTCTGGGGCTGGAAAAAGAAAACAAGTAGAGTTAAAGAAAATGTGATTTAAATGATTCATCACTAACACAGTTCTTTTCAGTGGTTTTATTTCCATGTGTTTTCTTCTAATTTTTTCCCCTTCAGTTTCTGTGGTAGGTAAGGTTAAAACAAGCTGTAATTTCTAATTCTGTGCATAAGGTAACAAAGGCCTCTATGCAAAGAAGAAAGATTTCATTGCTTGTGCTACAATGTTTTTAAAAATTGAAATCAAGTATAAAAAAAATAATAAAGTAACGCCACCCTTAGGCAAATTAAGTCCTTTTCAGTGTTTCATCCAGATATCTTTCTTTCCTCCTTTTTAGAAAATAATGAACTGATACTATTAGTATTAGACAATAACATTCATGTTGTATTTCCAGTTTACGTAGTTAAAAATATTTAAAATATTCAAGGAAGACTCTAAAACTTACATCAAATCATAACAGTATCACTAAGTCTATTACATGAGGATGGTAATTAATCTATAAAGAAAAAATACAGTTTTCAATGTTTTAGTAGACAGTCCATGTTCATGATAATTGATACTGTATCCAGTTGTTAACTCTCTCTGTGTGAGTCTATCTCTCTCTGCTTTCAACCTGAGGTTTTTTAGAGTTTGTTTTTTTGTTTGTTTTTTTTTGTTTTGTTTTGGGTTTTTTTGGGAGGGGGGGGGGGTAGTAGTTTTCTAGTTAAATCTAGAATATATAAAAGTTAGAACCATGAAAACATGGCAATATTCACATTTTTTCCCCTCCACGCCTCTGTGTGACTGACGGAGTGAAAGTCCACATTTTGTTGTGAGCACTACTCATTCCATCTTGATGGGAAAATAGTAATTATTGCAAAAAACATTAGATACCTTTAGAGAGGAAACCTTCACAATGTAGACATCATCGTCAGAGTCCATTTTATTTGACAATGGTTCCAAGATAACAAGATGAGTTTCAGTTTCTGCAGAGGCCCATCAGAAATGTCTGCTTCCAGTGGATATCCTGGATAGTACAGTGTACAGCACTGCCGTGAGCCTGGAACATACATAAGTTCCTTTTCATTATTTTTACTTCCAGTTATGTATTTTTCAATTCCACAAACTTACAAAAACAGAGCGAAACTTCACACACTTGTATAATTAGACATATGCCATGACCACGCACACACGCAACAACAACAACAACAACAGTAGTAGTAGTACTAGTAGTAGTAGTAGAACAAATTAATGGCAGTGGCTTGAGTGCACAGTCTGCAAACTTTTAAACATTCATTCAGACTCTTTTTCCCACACTCCCGCATTACATCAGAGTACTGGAATAGTGAATGATCCAGATAACGGAGTATACGGAACAAATTTCTATATTCCATTTTTTGACTGTGTTAAATGCTTGCAAAACCAATCATCTTTTTTAAAAATAGATTTTCGCTGCTGTTTCACTTTCAATTCTAAGTTTTCATCCAAATCCGTAACTTTGGTTCATGCTCAAAACGCAACAGCTGGAAATAAAAATGTATAATGTACCTCCAACTACATCAAGGTGGCTGACTGACAAACAATTCAAACAAATCACAATACGGGTTTCCAAAAGTGTTCGAACAAGACGCCACGACAATTTTCTCTTTCTGTTTTTTCATGACAGGTTACGATAGTTATGCCCCTTGCTAAAATCGAGATTATACAAAAGTAAACCCTGGAAACCGGTCGGTTTTTCACAGATGCACAGACAGTCTCGTTGCGAGAGATTATACTCTCTCTCTCTCTCTCTCTCCAATTGAATCAATATAATTGTTTGCCTGTAAAAAGCTCTTGAGCTGAAAACAAAAATAGATAGATTCATAGACTAATCAAGCCATGCGCTCCCATCACCCCGTGCGACGATATTCCGCAAACGGGTTCCTTCAATTTATCGTTCCAGATTCCAGACCCACCAAACCAAAGACACTAGGGAATTCTGGTGTCAATGACCAAACAGAAACAGAACAAAAACAGAGAATAAAGTTGGTGGTGGTTTGTGATTGCTTGTAAACAAAAAATGGGCCATGACAAACTTCAGTGTGCGTGAGCGCATCAGCAGAAATCGTATGAAATTTTGACGGTTTCTTTCCGTCCTCACTTTTTCTCCCCCGTGAATTTGGACAGGTGACTGTGATTCTGACCTACATTCCAGCCCCAGACAACGCACAGGCAGCACAACGTGTGGCTGACAGTAACAACGCAGCGCTGAGTAGCCTAGGATCAGGCCGTGTTTATACTTGGAGACTTAAACACGTGTGACATTGCAGGACATTTGCCTAACCTTCATCAATACTGATGTGTCTTGCCCTACACGTCTTTGCAGGACTTAGGTCGTTGCTATGACGGAATTCCTCAGTGACGCTTGTCAGTGCTGCTCGATGCGGGAGCGTGTCGATACTCCTCCGCACGACACGTGTGTGTATGTGTGTCAGTGTGTGTGTGTGTGTGTGTGTGTGTTGTTGTTGTTGTTGTTGTTCTTGTTCTTGTTGTTGTCTTCTTCTTCAGTTTAGCGTCTTTTAGCCATAAGTGTTATTTGACAAAGATGGGGGGAAAGACGGCAACTAGTGAGCCGGGGAAAAGTAGGCTGTTCACGCATGTGAGTTTGTGTGTGTGTGTGTGTGTGATAATTATAACTGGTTAAATTTTCCTTTAAAAAATGACTCGATTACAATATAGCAACCCGCTCAGTTAAACTGAACGAAATGCTAATGATAACAGTAAGCGAACTTAACTAATCAACCTGAAAGATTTGTATCGGTATGATGAAGCATCAGTTAATAAGCAATATAATGTAATGTGATCAGCAACATCAGCAGTATAAACAGGGGAAAAAATTAATTGTATGATTCAGTTATTCAAGGCATATGGTTTTGAGGGGTGGGGTTAGTACACTGATGCGTCAGTCACGGTGTCAGTTTCCGTGGATTTTTCATGTTTTCGATTCTTCAGTTTTGTTGATTGTTTTCACACACACACACACACACACACACACACACACACACACACACACGCGTGCGCGCGCGCGCACGCACACACATGCACACTGGCACGCATTGGATACACGCTGGCTTTAAACCACAACAACAACAAAACACTGACACACAGACAGAGCGACACACAGAGACATAAAGATACAAACAGGCACACACACACACACACACACACACACACACACACACACACACACACACACACACACACACAGGCAGACAGACAGATTGGGCAGACATGCAGAGGCACAGGCAAAGAGAGATATTGCGGCATATGTTGTCGCCGGCGACAATATGTGCAAACCCTCACTGCAATTATTGTCGCTCTCCGGCACGTTATGTCGCCGGCGACAATAATTGTTATATGCAAGGGGGGTGTTAACCGCTGAATTGTCACCTCCTCAGTTAACTGCTGCATTGTTGCAATTCAGCATGTCAGAGAACCGTCAAAATGTCGCCGGTCAACGACCTATCAATGAATTGGCGATATTTCAGTTGATCTGGCGACATTTCAGCGTTTACTTAGTAACCTATGATTTGTCGTCGTTATTTCCTTCACTGACAGTTCATGACTTAACACTTTGTTTTGCGTTGTGGGGCGCGTGGGAGGAGGGAGGTTATTTTCGGGCATTTGTTGGGGGAAATGTAGTGATTTGGGGGCGTGTGTGTCATACGGGGACATTTTCAAAGTGTCCCAAACTTACCCAAAATTCATATGAGGTTTAGTAATGATGCAAAGAGCATATATTACGTAATTTTGATAATGCACTCTCTAACTTCACAATACCACATTAAATACACATAATTAGAATACCTGTCTTTTCTTCTCTAAAATCTACTTCTACTGGTGCACCCCAAGGTACAGTGCTGTCCCCTGTTCTTTTTACACTGTACACAAATGACTGCAGAGGCACGGAGGAAACTCCTGTCATAAAATATTCTGATGATTCAGCAATTGAAGATCTGTCCAACTCTGATGCTATTTATTTCAGTGAAATTAAAAAGTTCTGTTCTTGGTGTGAGAAAAACTATCTGGATCTCAACGTATTGAAAACAAAAGAAATGTTAATAGATTTTCGGAAAGACCCCTTGCCTGTAGCTAACCTTGTTACTGATGGTCAAACAGTGGAGAGGGTCAATGAAAAAAGATATTTAGGGACCATCTTAGACAATAAGCTGACTTTTGACAGAAATGTTGATTCCATTCATAAGAAATGTCAGTCTAGAATTTTTTGTTTACAGAAGCTTAGAAATGTTGGTATAAAATCAAATATTCTTCAAAGTTATTATCGATGTTGTATCGAGTCCGTGCTCACAGTTTCATTTATGTGCTGGTATGGAAGTTTGGGAGTGAGGAGTAAGCGTGTTTTGAACGATGTCATGAGTGTGTGCAGTAAAATTGTGGGAGTGAAACAAGCTAGTATGCAAGAGCTGTATGAAAGTCGAGTGGTTAAAAAAGCAGGCAGATAGCAACTGACGACACCCATATTTTAGCAAAGTATTATGAGCTATTGCCATCAGGACGACGCTACAGAACTTTTAAGTTGAAATCCAGAGCTCTGAAGACTTTTATTCCACGTTCAATCCACCTTTTAAATTCTTGAGAACTGTGTGTGTGTGTGTGTGTGTGTGTGTGTGTGTGTGTGTGTGTGTGTGTGTGCGCGCGCTCGCTCGCGCGCGCGCGCACTCTCATGTGAGACGTGTGAAAGTCCGTGCATGATAGGTTGTACCTTGTTCTAGTTGTGGTGTGTGTGTGTGTGTGTGTGTGTGTGTGTGTGTGTGTGTGTGTGTTTCTTGAGCTTAAAAACGTGACAATTGGTTATAATGAATGTGCAATATGTAGGAGGAATAATGTGCAATATGCAGGAAGAATGTACAATGGAATATGTCTAATGCTAACGTCCATATTCTAAATATATTTCTGTTAATAATTACGATGTAATAATTAATTGCAATGTTTTTAAAAGCGAATATGTGAAATGCTTTTATTTGAGAACATATGTTTATTACTCTTGTTTAATCAAGTAATCCGCGTGTGCGGGGTGGGTTGGTGCGGGTGCGTGCTGATTATCTGGTTGCGGTTTTCCGCAATTTATCTTTATTCTTATCTCATCTGTCTATTTTAATCAATGTGCAGTTTCGCAGGCTATGTTTATAATTATATTCAAATAATGTTTCTTAATTCTTTCTGTTTTTACATTAAGAATACTAGTTATTACCTGCAGTGTGTGGATGTATGTATGAAACGGTATATGTGATATTTTTTACATTTGTATCTTCGTAATATTCGTAAAAGCTGTTGTTGACTTTTACAGTTATGGTCCCCATGTTGTTTACTTGTCTATGTTGTGATAATGCACCTGACCAAATTTCTCCAGTTGGAGATAATAAAGTTATTCTTATCTTATCTTATTTGTTGGACTATATCACAGACTAATGGTACACATGTGTACACTCAAGAAGCTTGATTATTGGGTGTTTGAAGTGATTTATGAATATTTGAATCTGAAAGTGATGTGTCAAGAATATAGTAAATTAAACACAATAAAATGGAAATACAATCAATGTACATGATATGCAGTCGCACTATTTACTAGAAACTCTATGCCAGCATCACCATCTGTCTGCCTGTTTATCCATCTCTGTGTGTGTGTGTGTGTGTGTGTGCGCGCGCGCGTCCTTTTTGCCAGGATGAACTGAAACTGAATACCATTTATTGTTTGTTATGTGTATATTGATTTGCGAATGAATTTATGTTTAAATACACTTCTCCGATCAAACAACAAGCAGAGAAATTGTCAAGTATCAAAGTTTTGTTTCCATGTGATCAAAAGGAGAAACAATCAATCTACTCAGACAAAATTTAGTAAAATGTCACGTCCATGAACAGAATAATATTGTGTGATGCTGTTCAAGTGTCATTATACCCCCTCCCGTGCCACCCCCAGTCCCCTGGTTTTGAATTGTGGTCCATGGCCAAAGTTTATTAAAACATTTTCGTTCGCTCGTTAGTTCTCTCTTTCAACTCACCTCACTCTTTCTTCACTAAAATCCGCATCAGTCCAATGATATATTCAACTCCATGTCTCTGTCTCTCCTTCCCCAATTGATTTACATGATATTTAACAACACAATTCATTTGAAACTCTACATCCCTCTTCCTCTCTACCTCCCTCACTTTGTTTGTCTGTCTGTCTGTCTGTCTGTCACTCTCTCTCTGCTCACATTTTCTCCACTTGATAATCTATTCACGAATATAAGGACCAACAATGTGTATATTGGTTTTGAAGGAACACAAAGCTGAATGTTAAGGTACACGGTAAACTAGTGTCCCAAATTTACAACATTTTCAAACACACACACACACCAAATAAATACATATATATCTTTCTCCATTCCTTCCTCACACACAAACACACGGCCACACACACACACACACACGCACACACACACACAAGAGAGGGGTGAGAGAGGCATGGAGATAGATCTCCTTGTACACTTCCTTCTGTTGCTGGTTCAGTCTTTGCTGCAACTGTTCTTTAAGTCTCTCAATCTCTGCCAAGAGGTCTTCTTTGCTTACCATCTTGTTGATTTATTATTATTATTATTATTTTTGTTAAGACTTTTGGCTAAATCAGCAACAACGGCCTCCACAAGTGATTTTCTTGGAGCTCCGATACCGATGTAGATGGCTGCTCAGGGTGACAAATTGGGAGAGAGGAAGGGAGGATATTTCACGGCAAATGTGTGAGTATGGCGATCATGTACGACGAACTTCATCGGTTTCATGTAAATTTTTCTAGACGCTCCTGTAAAGATGTCGATCGACGTCAGCCGGCGACGGTATTGTGTTGATTTTCTGTGCTGTTGTAATGCTGCTGCTGAGAACAGAACTGACAACGGGAACGACTGAAGTATCGGCGTTGACGATCTTTTGCCGACGATTTATTTTTCTGCAATAAACGGTAGTGAAGTTGACAGTCTTTTGGTACGGTGTTCTTCAGTCTTGTGCCAGTGGAACTGAGAAAATAAATTCTCACAACGACGTCACACTTTTGTGACGACGGCGAAATCCTGTCCGTCGGCGACGGCAGACTGTGATGGTGCTGATGGTGCGTTGCTTAGGTTTTTTGAAGTTCTTCTTCTTCTTTCCTTTCTCTACCGCCTTCATCATAGTGAAGATTCTGTAGATTATAAGGGGGTTTGCCTCCGAGTTTTGTTTGAGTTACTTGTGGTACCGTTTGCTGGGTCCGGGGATGCTGGGGGTAGATGGGGATGGGGAGGGGGGGGCGGCCGGGGAGGGGGGGGGGGAAGGGGATCAGATTTGGGACTTGAAGCCTTCCGAGTCAAGGGTGGGGCTGAGGGCAACCTCAGCAGGAAGGCTGTTCCAATCGGATATTGTCCTCGGCTGGGGAAGAAGGATTCTGTCTGTACTGTAGAGTCCTGCAGTTGGGGCTGATGATACGTTGCTAGATGCGACCGTCGGGTTCCTCAGTCGGGTACAGAGAGGTTTTGGGAGGGTTTGTGGCACGTCAGTCCGTCAGCGGTGTTCGACGGACTGAGTCAGGCTTCCGTTGTGGAACCTGATTTGTAGTTCTTCAGCCGCGCCCTTCTCCTTCGCTCTATGAGGGGGGACCACTGAAGGGTCTCCAGCATGTCTTGTACACTGGAGTTTTTCCGATGGTTCTTTCTCTTTCTTCTCTCGCGTTCACACAATGAGATGCAGCGGGATCGAGGCATATTCACTTCTTTCTGTCTCTTCAGTTACCGTGTTCCGAATCATGGCCAGATCTCATCTTACACTGAATCGTACTGCATTCACAACATCAGTTTCCAAATACTCACGTTACAATTAAGACATCTAACCACAAGTGAATCCTGCACGTGTAATTCTCTTTCCAAATAACGCACGGCCTTCCTGGTCACTGACATCATGTGATGCACTCCGGCCGGCACCAGCACCGTCTGCACACGCACAGACTGATTATGGACATTGGCACATGCAGTTATTTGCGTTAACTGAAGTATAGGCACATGCTGCACACACTATCACATGTAGGTGAATTTCATTGCACATCAGGAAAACTGAAGTCATCCGAAAACTGAATACAGACTTTACCAACTTTAGTTTCTCACAAACTTTGGCATCTGGTTTGTAGAAATAAAGGGGTACACGTCTCTTTGCATTCTTATTCAGAAACATGTCATAATTTGGAAGTTCATATTCTGTATTACACATGCTATGAATTTGGTGTTTTACTTTCATCTATGTAAATCCAATTTGTTTTGATGTCTCCCAGTCTAGCTGACAGTTGATCCTTTCAACATGCAAACAAAAGAATGAAAAAGCAAAACTTGTGTGTGCATAACTGTAATCATTCTTGACAGTCATCAATTTCATTTTTTTAAGTATTTGTCAAATCTTTAGAAATAGAAAAGGTGATTTAATCAAAGGGTAATATAAATCAAAATAACTTTAGGCGAGACATAATCATTATCAATGCCATTCAAGGGTGATATTCTTTTCAAAACCGGAAGTGGGTGTACTTTTTAATGGCAACATGGCGTTCAGGTAGGAGGTTCCCAAAGCCCCAGATGATTTTCAGCAAAAAATCCACAAAGCACAGAGCTCGAGCCTGTGTCAACGAGGTGCACAAATTTCAGTTCGTTGAACTACGTTTTGCCCTCTCGTTAACAGTTTGAATAACCGTAAACTATAACACAGTGCTGCCTGAGTCTGCCGTTGACTCGCGCCAATGTATTTGTAGCAGACGACAAGCATCACATGACAACTGATAATTTGGATAGTGGTCTACGCTCATAACTCCACGAACTTAGTCAGTTTCTCATAGATCTGTGCAGTTACAGGTGTAGAGACACAATCATGGCAGATTTTCTCGCAGAGAACAACCAGTGTGGGCAGAATTTGCTCCGGCTGACTTCAAGAGGCAACGCTATCATAGCCGAAGTGTTGAGACTGGCAGATTTCATCCCGTCAGTGTTTCGCCTAGAAACCAGGATGGATCAGATGAAGTACGGCGAAATCCTGGCAGATTTCAGTTACTTCAAAAGTGCAGAATACTTCGACAACAGAATAGAATCGCGTATGGTAAGTTTGCGTACCCCCCTCCACTTCATTTTGTTGTAATTTAAAAATTAATGTTCCTAACCAACCTAGATTATAAGATATATATCAGAGGTATGTATTTTATTTAATAACAGTGTATACATGTAGCAACTGTATTATCTAGCTGCTGTATGACCTCTTCTTTTTGCTCTTTTACTCATACACATGTGTGCGTGCGCGCGCGCACACACACACACACACACACACACAGAGGTAATTAATATCAACATTTCTTCCACTCCAGTCCTCTGTGTGACTTGACACATTAGTGTATTGTACATCACACACACACTCAAGCATGCATGCAGACTCTCACTCCATTTCTACATTTTATACTAAACATTATTCAGACTTACAGAATTTTGTACCATTGTTAAGAATCTTATCACCTTTTTTCTGAACTTCTCATTCTGTATCAATGAAAACAAAACTGAAAGTATATTTTTAGATTATCTGATTCAGAGTTATAAATGTGTGTATGTGAATGACTGGTATTCAAGCACGTTGATTTGTCTCTTCAATAGATTTAGTGCCCCTTTGATTTGTCTCTGCATTAGATTTAGTGCTAGATAGATAGATTTTGGTACTCTTAATTGTTATTTTTATGATAATGATGATGGTGATTGTATTCATGATTGCTTCAGTCACTAACTATTTGGTTACCTGTTGTACTTATTTTGAATAGTAGTTAGTACTGTCTAATTAGGATTACATATATCTTGAATGTTTTGTTGACTGAATTTGAGTATGCTTAGAGTGTTTAGATTTAAAGTTGGAAAAAAGACCCGAAGGCAAAAGTAAAACTGGAGACAAATTACTGAGTTTTCTGTTTTCTTTTGGTGCCTGATTGACTAGGAGCTCCAGGACCTTGATGAGGAGTTCAGAGAAAACCACATCGACATCTTGACCCGCTTCTACCAAGCATTTGCCAGCGTCCACAAATACGTCACAGATTTGAACAGGTAACCTTGCATGAGACTGAGAATCACTTTATTGGTTTTGACAGGATTATTATCATGTGCAGTCTTCGGTTTTAACAGCACTCCCTGATGTTCAGAAACATGGCATATAATAAACAAGATAGATGCACACATGTTATTGATTTGTATTCATAATACTGTCGGCACACTCAGTATCAGATCCTATAAATGATAAAACTCGGGAATAAATTTGACTCAATATTCTGTTGACAGTTACAACATGAATATGCTCACAAAGAAAAAAAAAATCACCAAGTCGCATTTTATAGGCTTAGACTGACATGACTTTCACTTCAATTAAATTTTCCAACCATACACTTTTTCAGGCTACTTTACTATGTAACTCAGCGCATTTTCTTTGATTTCATTACCCATGACAACTGAGCTACTTTGAGTAGCTGAGGCCCATTTTTATGATTGAGTGAACAGTAGTAATAGCCTGACTGAATGACAGAAAATAAATGACTAGCACCTAAAGGCACCTGTCAGTTGGCTCTACCCAGGTACTGAGGTAGGCAACCTGTTGCAAAAATGACCATGTGTTTGTAAAATGCTTTGACTGTTTTGAGTTTGGTCTCTCACCAGATATACATGTTATAAACTTATAAGTATCACTGATAACAATAATGGTAAATAACCAGCAGATAGGTGTTGTATAAGTATCAATGATAACAGTTAAGGTAATAACCAGCACACTGGTGTTGTATGAGCATCACTGATAACAATAATGGTAATAACCAGAAGATGTTGAATAAATTTATAAGTATCATTGATAACAATAATGGTAAATAACCAGCAGATAGGTGTTGTATAAGTATCAATGATAACAGTTAAGGTAATAACCAGCACACTGGTGTTGTATGAGCATCAGTGATAACAATAATGGTAATAACCAGTATAAATATTGTATTTATAAGTATCAATGATAACAATAATGATGGCAACCAACAGACAGATGTTATGAGTTATATAAGTATCATTAATAATAATAATGATAATAACCAGCAGACTGGTGTTGTGCGGTGTCCACTAGGTTTCTGGAAGACCTAGAGGAAGGTGTCTACATTCAGCAGACAGTGGAATCGGTCCTGCTGAACGAAGATGGAAAGCAGCTCATGGTAAGATGTTACAACCCCCCCCCCAAAAAAAAACCAACATTTTAATTAGTTCATTTAACATGGGCATGTATGTTTGTTTGAAATATATCTTAACTCCTTCTACATCAGATACGAGTTAACTCGTACCATGATTACTTCCCCTGTGGACCAGGTATGAGTATTCTCGTACCAACACGCTGTTCTAATTTTGTTTATTCTTGCTTGGTACAGTTGGCATTCTAAACTGAACTGTATATGGATTCTGGAAGCAAGAAAATGAAGTTTTGTTTGACCGATTGAATCTACAATTATCCACCAGATTCTGCTGTTTTAGTAAAGTACCCTGTTTTTTCTGCAGTGGTCTCATGTAGTGCTGGTCCAGGGGAGTTGTAGCAGGCATGTAGCTGTGGGGTAGAATGAGTTAATAAGGAAATAGGACTCTTTTTTGTGTATTGTTGTTCTTGTTAAAAGGGGGTGGGGAGGTGTTTTGCTGGTGATAACCATGTTTTTAAAATAATGTAATTTTTCAACTCTTTCAGGTGTTAGTAACAGGTATGGGTTATTTGTAAATGGTTCTCCATCATGGCAGACAATAAAATGAGGATGAAAGGTTTTGACCTTCTCTTTTATTATATATCTATTTTATTTATAGTCACATTTACATGATTTACTTAAGTTTACACACGGATAGATAACAAAAATGACAGTAAGGATGAAAAACAGCAACAAGATTATATTTCATGGAGCACAAAGATGATGATGAAGGTTTTGACTTTCTTTGTCACTGAGTTGGCCAGATCAGAATCTAGTGAAGATGAGACATCATGTCACAGACAACAATTTAGAGACAACACACACACACACACACACACACACACACACACACACACACACACACACACACACACACTCACACACTCACACACACACATTTACAAATGTATCTGGTGATGGTTGTTTGCCTTCACTTTTTAAAAGCGAAACTCCCAAACCGTTGTGATCGTAATCATAATGTTTTTTTCAAAAATTGTTTATTATCATCTTTGTATTAACAGTGTGAAGCTCTGTACCTGTACGGTGTGATGCTGATTGTGATTGACAACAAAGTGGAAGGGGTGGTCAGGGAAAGAATGCTGGTCTCTTACTACAGATACAGGTTGGTACTGAATTGTTGCAATTATCTCCCGTCCACGTACCTTTCTTTTGATTACATGATAATGTATTTGCTTTTGTGTGTATTTTTTTTGTTTTTTATTTGATGGGTGCAATAGCTGAGTAGATTAAAGCATTGGACTTTCAATCTGAGGATCCCGGGTTCGAATCTCAGTAATGGCACCTGGTGGGTAAGGGGTGGAGATTTTTCTATCTTCCAGGTCAACGTATTTGCAGACCTGCTAGTGCCTGAACCCTTTTCATGTGTATGCGCAAGCAGAAGATCAAATACGCATGATAAAGATTCTGTAATCCATGCAAGTGTTTGGTGGGTTATGGAAACAAGAACGTACCCAGCATGCACACCCCTGAAAATGGAGTATGGCTGCCTACATGGCGGGGTTAAAAATGGTCATACATGTAAAAGCCCACTCATATATATACAAGTTAACGTGGGAGTTGCAGACCACAAACAGTGATGAAGAAGAAGAAATTTGTTTATTTCATTTCACTGTATGTTAATGTATTACACAAATGTAGGGGAGGCTTTCCAGCCCTGACCAGTGCATTGGGTTTCTGCATGGGTCAGGCATCTGCTCCAGTTCTTTTGTTGTTTTTTAGCTGATGTGTATGTAGGATAGTATGTAGGATAGTATATGTGATGGTCAGTATTGTCCAACTGTGATCATCAGAACAGTAGAGGAGGCAACTGTTGTCCCAACTGTCTGGGATAGAATTTGATTATAGTGGGAAGGTGAAGTCACAACCACCCCCCACCCCTGTGGGGATGCTGCTTTTTTTTTTTTTTTTTTTTTTTTGCTGCCCCATCATCTGCACCGTTTCAGTGGCATTACTCCCACGCCGCTCATTTAGATTCCCCCATACACAGCCACACCCGGGTTCGTCCGTCGCAGTTCCAGCGTCGGCAGTCCACAGGGAACCATCGATGTTAGGTCGCCAGGAGGCCACACACCAGAGGAGACCCTGCACTGCTGCTGAGTCACTTCGGTGGTGTTCAGTGGTGGGGGTGTTTTGGTATAAATAGCATCCCCACCTTCTGGAAATTCTGTGCTAGAAATTCCCTCTTTTCTATCACTCTCTTTGTTTCTGCCTTTTTTTTTTTCTTCTCTGTTGTCTCCTTTTTCTGCCTTCCCAGTCCATTCCCCTTTCTTTTTTGAAGCAAGCCTTGACACTTTTTCCGCAGTCTATGATGTATTATCTGATTTGCTCTGGCGATTTGGTAGTGAGATATAAACACTTGGATGGGTACTAGCTGCCCATTCTGCAGTGTTATTTGCCTATATCAGTATATGGCCTTTAAAAAAAAAAAAAAAATTGTGTTTGGCTTTGAAGTATTGTTTTTTTTTCCTTATTTACATTTTTTTGTAATCTGGGAATGATCAATTAAGTGGAACGGCCGGCATCCTCAGCATGGCCTAGTCTTATTTGCCCAAAGGACCTAAATGGTTGGGATACTGTGTCATGAACTGTGTTTTGTGGGTTTGTCTTAGTGGGTTTTTTGTAGCTGTGACAGTTTTGTGTTGACGCGGTTAAGTATTTGCATGGTTTGACAGTCCTGATATGGCCCTGTGCAGCTGGCTGGACTATAAGCAAGAAAAACAAAGTTACATCCCCATTCTCTCGGGCAAGAGGGTTTTAGGACAGTTGGTGTTGGGATGGTTCCCAATGACCATCTAGCTTCCAAGGCTGCAGCATTAAGAGCCAGTTCAATCTTGCCTCCTAGTATGAGAGTCATAGTCCTTCACAAAAGACTAAGCTGTAAATGACTTCCCATTGCAATATTGCAATGGAGAACCCATTGATCAAACAGCTCTCTCATTTTAGCTGATGAGTATATGCTGATCAGATGTAAGGTATTCTAAAAATGTTTGCACAGTTTCTTTAAATACTGTAAAGATATGTACATATTTAAAAGTGATGATATTTCAGTGTTTTAAATAAAATACTGTGTCAAAGAGGGCACTGCATGTAAACATTAAGGGAAGTCATATGCCACAGGAGGCTACTACTGCTAGCCACAGCTATTTTCAGTTTCTCCTCTTGGCTAGTAAAATATTTTGCACAGATCAGCTGCCATGGTGAAGTGGTTAGCGTTGTGGACTGATGGCTGGGAGGACACGGGTTCGAATCCCAGTGGAGGTGGGTTTTTCAGCCCGTGGCCAGTTCCTACCCAGAGCTGAGTGTTTTATGGGCTTAAATGGGGAGACTGGGACCACACAGTCGAGTGTCATCCTCTTCAAGGATGCGTCTTTGGGTGTGTTACTCTAATTAACTGATCAACACTGCAAGTGTCTGTATCTCTCGGGCCTGGTTAATGCTGAGATATCATTATGACAGGAAGTGTAGAGTACAGCCTTGTCACGCAGTCCCAAACCAAAATGGATCTCCATAGCAACATCGTCATCATCATCGTCATCCTCGTCCTTCATCATCATCAATATAAACAAAACAGTCTCAAAGTCTGTGGCCTTTCATGCCCTGCTCTCATGGTGACCTCAGTTTCGATGCCCCTTCACTTCCATGCTTGGGGTGAGTCCTGTCAGTGTCTTCAGTGTTGGCAGATTCATGGGGGGCTGTTGTTTGAGGGACGTGGTGGCAGTCTCCACTCTGGGAGGGACGCTCACTAAGTCTGGCTCTGCGACTAAGCCATTATTTTCATTAGTAGGAGGCTTAGTAGGTGGTGTCATAAGTACGTTAAATTAGAACAGGCACCACTGAACAATACCAAAGTGACTCAGCAGCAGTGCAGGGTCTCCTCTGGTGTTAGGCCAACTGGCAACCTAACATCGATGGCTTCCTGCACACTGCCGACGCTGGAACTGTGACAGATGAACCCGGGTGTGGCCGTGTATGGGGGAATTTGAATGAGCGGCTTGGGAGTAATGCCACTGAAACGGTGCAGATGATGGGGCAGAACCCCCCACCCCCCCCCCCCCCAAAAAAAAAAAAAAAAGAATTTGCACATGACCGAAACTAGACCCCTGTTCAACTCTGCACCAGTTGGTTTTGGTGAGTATGTTAGATTACATCATGTCATTTTAGGGAAAAACTTCTTTTTTTTTTATTGTAAGGTGCTGTTTGTTACAGTGCACAGAAGGCGTCAGCGGGCGATTCCAACATTGACGATGTCTGCAAGTTACTACGTAGCACTGGGTACTCCACTGCACCCAATGCCAAGAGGCCGCCCAACTACCCAGAGTCTTATTTCTCGTAAGTCTGAATGCTGCATTTTGCACATTTTTTGTGGCCCAACTACCCACAGTCTTATTTCTTGTATGTCTGAATGCTGCGTTTTGCACATTTTTCGTGGCCCAAATGTCCTCGCCACCTCCCTACCTCCCAACCCCTCCTCTTCACCCACCTGCACCTCCCTCCCTCCCCACCTCTATTTCTCTCCCCACCACCCTTACCACCTCGCCTCCTTATCCTCCCTGCCCTCCCTTTCCATCTCTGGACCACTCCTCCTGCTCCATCCCTCCCTCCCTCCCTTTCCATCTCTGGACCACTCCTCCTGCTCCATCCCTCCCTCCCTCCCTTTCCACCTCCGGACCACTCCTGCTCCCTCCCTCCCTTTCCATCTCTGGACCACTCCTGCTCCATCCCTCCCTCCCTCCCTTTCCATCTCTGGACCACTCCTGCTCCCTCCCTCCCTTTCCATCTCTGGACCACTCCTGCTCCCTCCCTCCCTTTCCATCTCTGGACCACTCCTGCTGCATCCCTCCCTTTCCATCTCTGGACCACTCCTGCTCCCTCCCTCCCTTTCCATCTCTGGACCACTCCTGCTCCATCCCTCCCTCCCTCCCTTTCCATCTCTGGACCACTCCTGCTCCATCCCTCCCTCCCTCCCTTTCCATCTCTGGACCACTCCTGCTCCCTCCCTCCCTTTCCATCTCTGGACCACTCCTGCTCCATCCCTCCCTCCCTCCCTTTCCATCTCTGGACCACTCCTCCTGCTCCATCCCTCCCTTCCTCCCTTTCCATCTCTGGACCACTCCTGCTCCATCCCTCCCTCTGTTTCCATCTCTGGACCACTCCTCCTGCTCCATCCCTCCCTTCCTTTCTTTCCATCTCCGGACCACTCCTCCTGCATCCCTCCCCTCCCTCCCTTTCCATCTCTGGACCACTCCTGCTCCATCCCTCCCCTCCCTCCCTCTGTGCCCCACTCGCTCCACCTCCATCGCTGTCCTTTCCTCCTCTTTTCTTTTTCACATGTGAAAATGTTTTCCTTCTTTTCTTATCATCTCTTTTTCACATCTTAAAATATGTTTCACTTCTTCTCATCTCTTTCTTACAAAGCTTTTTTTTTCAATCGTTCAGACGAGTACCGGTCAACGCAGAGTACGTCAACATGGTGATTGGGCGGTTGAGGTCGGATGATGTGTACAACCAGATTTCGGCGTACCCCCAGCCGGAACACCGGTCCACGGCCCTGGCCACCCAGGCCTCCATGCTGTACGTCATCCTGTACTTTGAGGCCGACATCCTGATGAACCAGCAGGCCAAGATGAGGGAGATCGTCGACAAGCACTTCCCTGACAACTGGGTCAGTGATGCTGATGATGGTGATGATGATGTGGATACTTATGTAGCATGTGTCCTCAGTGCTGACGATTGTGATGATGATGTGGATACTTATGTACTGTGTGTCCTAAGTGCTGACGATGGTGATGATGATGTGGATACTTATGTACTGTGTGTCCTAAGTGCTGACGATGGTGATGATGATGTGGATACTTATGTACTGTGTGTCCTCAGTGCTGACGATGGTGATGATGATGTGGATACTTATGTAGCGTGTGTCCTCAGTGCTGATGATGATGATGATGATGTGGATACTTATGTAGCGTGTGTCCTCAGTGCTGACGATGGTGATGATGATGTGGATACTTATGTAGCGTGTGTCCTCAGTGCTGACGATGGTGATGATGATGTGGATACTTATGTAGCGTCTATCCTTGATGTTGATGCTGGTGATGATGATGATGACATGGATACGTTTGTAGCTTCTGTCCTTGATGTTGATGCTGATGATGATATGGATACGTTTGTAGCGTCTATCCTTGATGTTGATGCTGATGATGACATGGATACGTTTGTAGCTTCTGTCCTTGATGTTGATGCTGATGATGATATAGATACGTTTGTGGGGTCTATCCTTGATGTTGATGCTGATGATGATGACACGGATACGTTTGTAGCGTCTATCCTTGATGTTTATACTGATGCTGATGACACGGATACGTTTGTAGCATCTGTCCTTGATGTTGATGCTGATGCTGATGACACGGATACGTTTGTAGCTTCTGTCCTTGATGTTGATGCTGATGATGATGACACGGATACGTTTGTAGCGTCTATCCTTGATGTTGATGCTGATGATGATGACATGGATACGTTTGTAGCGTCTGTCCTTGATGTTGATGCTGATGATGATGACACGGATACGTTTGTAGCGTCTGTCCTTGATGTTGATGCTGATGATGATGGCATGGTTTCAGTTTCAGTTTCAGTAGCTCAAGGAGGCATCACTGCGTTCGGACAAATCCATATACGCTACACCACATCTGCCAAGCAGATGCCTGACCAGCAGCGTAACCCAACGCGCTTAGTCAGGCCTTGAGAAAAAAAAAGAAGAAAAAAAAGGGGTGAATAAATAATAGATAAATACATTAAAAAAACAAAAAAACAAAAACAAAACTACTACCACTACTGATGACATGGATATGTTTGTAGTATCTATCCTTGATGTTGATGCTGACAATGATGACATGGATACTCATGTAGTGTCTGCCCTCAGTTGGGAGTCCAAGCTCTAAGCGCTTTACAGACACAGAGTCATTTGCACAACAGGCTGCCTACTTGAGTAGAGCTCTACTGATAGCTGCTATTGGGCTCTCATTATTTGTTTCCTGTGTCATTCAATATGGTTTCAGTGATGCACACATGGAGTGATGGCCTAGAGGTAACGCGTCCGCCTAGGAAGCGAGAGAATCTGAGCGCGCTGGTTCGAATCATGGCTCAGCCGCCGATATTTTCTCCCCCTCCACCAGACCTTGAGTGGTGGTCTGGACGCTAGTCATTCGGATGAGACGATAATCCGAGGTCCTGTGTGCAGCATGCACTTCGCGCACGTAAAAGAACCCACGGCAACAAAAGGGTTGTTCCTGGCAAAATTCTGTAGAAAAATCCACTGCGATAGGAAAAACAAATAAAACTGCACGCAGGAAAAAATACAAAAAAATGGGTGGCGCTGTAGTGTAGCGACGCGTTCTCCCCGGGGAGAGCAGCCCGAATTTCACACAGAGAAATCTGTTGTGATAAAAAGAAATACAAATACAAAAAATACAAATACAAATACATACTCATACAGACATCCAACATTTTATGTGTATGACCAGCAGGTCTGCACATGTATATGTTGACCTGGGAGATCAGAAAGATCTCCACCTTTTACCCACCAGGTGCCATTACAGTACTGAGATTCCAACTGGGGACCCCCAGATTGAAAGTCCATCACTTTAACCACTCGGCTATTGCGCCTGTCAGTCGCTCTGTTTTGGAGAGTTGTGGATTGGAATGAACTGATGGCTGGTGTGGTGGTCAAATGTTTTGAGTGCAATACACATGTATACATTTCGCCTCTGACTCTGAGAGTGGTGTTGATTTAAACAACACGGACATTGAGCAGATGAGTATAATATATATGTATGTAGCCTCTCACAGTGAATGTGTTTCTTAATTTGAATAAAATGAAAAACGAACAAAAAGCATAATGTGTGTAGTGAGTATTTATTTTTTAGAGTGATGTTGATTTGAATTCATTTAATATTGAACAGACAAGCATTATGTATGACTTTTGCTTCTGTTTCAGGGTGGCATTGATTTGAACAAAATGGACATCAAACTGTTTGAAGTGGCATGGATTTGAATAAAATGAACGTTACACAGATGAGCATTATGTATTCAGCAACTGTAACAGTCCTCATTTGAGTGAAGTGAATATTGAACAGATGTGCTTCTTTGTATGTGATGCGACGGGCGCAATAGCCGAGTGGTTAAAGCGTTGGACTTTCAGTCTGAGAGTCCCGGGTTCGAATCACGGTGACGGCGCCTGGTGGGTAAAGGGTGGAGATTTTTCCAATCTCCCAGGTCAACATATGTGCAGACCTGCTAGTGCCTGAACCCCCTTCGTGTGTATATGCAAGCAGAAGATCAAATACGCACGTTAAAGATCCTGTAATCCATGTCAGCGTTTGGTGGGTTATGGAAACAAGAACATACCCAGCATGCACCCCCCCCGAAAACGGAGTATGGCTGCCTACATGGCGGGGTAAAAACGGTCATACACGTAAAAGCCCACTCGTATGCATACGAGTGAACGCAGAAGAAGAAGTATGTGATGTATATATTATGTGTGTGTGTGTTTCTGTGTGTGTGTGTGCAGGTGACAAGTGTGTACATGGGCATGACAGTCAATTTGATGGATGCCTGGCAGCCGTACCGAGCTGCCTTCACTGCTCTGGGCAACACCCTGGACCCAGGCAATATCAGGGAACAGGTAACAGAATGATGATCATTTAATCAAAATAGCACCTTTCCATACATTGATTAATGTTGCGTAAGAAAGTAATGGATATGGATGTTTAACAGTGTGTTACACTTACGAATTGTATCTTTTTACTGATGGTTGATAATAACACTCTGCACAGCAAGGCAACAACAACAAAAATACATGGGATGTTATAAATGACATTTGGGGAGATTTTGGGATTTGTAGGTATCCAAGTATGCCAGTGATATCCTTTTAGGAGTGAGGAGGAGGTGTGGTTTCCAAATATTCCTGCAATTCAGTTTCATATTTGTCCACTTGATTTATTGGGTATACCAGTATGTCAGATATTAGGTATCCTGGTAATATTCCTATGAATGTTTTCAGGCCTCCAAGCATGCCAGCGATTAGATTTTATGTCTTTCCACTTAACAGTGACATTAGCTTTGCCAGTAAAGTCCTGTTGGGGTGTTATATGCTTCCAAATAAGTGCATAATGTCTTGTGTAAACAGTTTGTCCTGTCTGTGTCTGTAATGGCCTGTGTATATCTGTAATGTCCTGTGTATGTCCATAATGTCCAGTGTAAGTCAGTAAAGTCATTTGTATGTCCATAATGTCCAGTGTAAGTCAGTAAAGTCATGTGTATGTCTGTAATGTCCTGTGTATGTCAGTAATGTCCTTTGTATATCTGTGATGTCCTGTGTATGTCCATAATGTCCAGTGTAAGTCAGTAAAGAGACAAGATTTTGAAAATGATGTACCCAAGGCTGATTTTTACAGGTTTGAAAGCAAAAACACTTCAGTTTAGGAAGAACTGGACTGATTTTTGTCTTCTGTGGGTTGGAATACCTCGAGTGCAGATTTTATGGTTTGAAACTGAGAGAAACCTTCAGCTTCAGGGGGCTTCGCCCCCTGCCCCCACCAGGGGCGTTGCCCCGTGGACCCCCACCTTTCAGACTCAATCACAATTTCCCAATCTCATGCCTGATTTTACAGGTGTAACGTGCAGGGTGTGTGTAATACAGGTGTAACGTGCAGGGTGTGTGTAATACAGGTGTAACGTGCAGGGTGTGTGTAATACAGGTGTAACGTGCAGGATGTGTGTAATACAGGTGTAACATGCAGGGTGTATGTTAAGGTGTAATGTGTAGGGTGTGTGTTACAGGTGTAACGTTGCAGGGTGTGTGTAATACAGGTGTAACGTGCAGGATGTGTGTAATACAGGTGTAACGTGCAGGGTGTGTGTTACAGGTGTAACATGCAGGGTGTGTGCTACAGGTGTAACGTGCAGGGTATGTGTGTTACATGCAGGGTGAATGTGTTACGTGCAGAGTGTGTGTGTTACATGCAGGGTGTGTGTGTTACGTGGAGGGTGTGTGTGTTACAGGCAACGAAGTACGCGGGTCACCTGGAGAAGCTGCAGCCAGTGCTGGAGAAGTACCTGCAGGAGGGGGTGCTGAAGGAGGAGTTTGTGCTGGACTCCATCCCCAAGCTGATGAACACCCTGCGTCAGGCAAACGTCACCCTGCGCTGGCTGATGCTGCACAACGCCGTCCTCACCCCGGGTACGTGGGTCAGGGTGTCTGGCTGGATTGTTCCTTTTTTGTTGTACTCTTCTTCTTCTTGTGCTGGATGACACTGCACAATGCCGTCCTCACCCCGGGTAACTGGGTCAGGGTGTCTGGGTGGATTGTTCCTTTTTAGTTGTATTCTTCGTCGTCTTCTTCTTCTTGCGCTGGTTCATGCCACACAGCGCTGTCCTTACACGGGGTACGTCACTCACACTGTGTGGGTGGATTGTTCCTTGTTAGTTGTAACCTTCTCCTTCTTCTTCTTCCTGCGTTGGCTCATGCTGCGCAACGCTGTCCTCACCTTGGGTATGTGGGGTATGCTGTGTGGGTGGATTGTTCCTCGTTTGTTGTATTCTTCTTCTTCTTTTTCATCGTGAGCTGGCAGATGTCCTCACCTTGGGTATGTGGGTTGGGGTGTCTGGATGGATTGTTGGATTGTTTCTTTTTTGATATCTTTCTGTGCTGGCTCATGCTGCACAATGCTGTCCTCAAGCTGAGTACATGGGGCATGCTGTGTGGGTGGATTGTTCCTTGTTAGTTGTAATCTTCTTCTTCCTGCGCTGGCTCGTTCTCGTCACCCGGCTATGTCGCTCACGCTGTGTGGGTGGATTGTTCCTTGTAATCTTTTTCTTCCTGCTCTGGCTCATGCTGCACAATGCTGTCCCACCCAGGGTACTTCGCTCAAGGTGTGTGGGTGGATTGTTCCTTGTTATTTGTAAACTTCTCTTTCGCCCTGCTCTGGCTTATGCTGCACAATGCTGTCCCACCCAGGGTATTTTGCTCAGGGTGTGTGGGTGGATTGTTCCTTGTTATTTGTAAACTTCTCTTTCACCCTGCGCTGGCTTATGCTGCACAATGCTGTCCCACCCGGGGTACTTCGCTCAAGGTGTGTGGGTGGATTGTTCCTTGTTATTCGTAAACTTCTCTTTCGCCCTGCTCTGGCTTATGCTGCACAATGCTGTCCCACCCAGGGTACTTTGCTCAGGGTGTGTGGGTGGATTGTTCCTTGTTATTTGTAAACTTCTCTTTCACCCTGCGCTGGCTTATGCTGCACAATGCTGTCACACCCAGGGTACTTCGCTCAGGGTGTGTGGGTGGATTGTTCCTTGTTAGTCGTAAACTTCTCTTTCACCCTGCGCTGGCTTATGCTGCACAATGCTGTCCCACCCAGGGTGCTTCGCTCAGGGTGTGTGGGTGGATTGTTCCTTGTTATTTGTAAACTTCTCTTTCACCCAGTGCTGGCTTATGCTGCACAATGCTGTCCCACCCAGGGTACTTTGCTCAGGGTGTGTGGGTGGATTGTTCCTTGTTAGTCGTAAACTTCTCTTTCACCCTGCGCTGGCTTATGCTGCACAATGCTGTCCCACCCAGGGTACTTTGCTCAGGGTGTGTGGGTGGATTGTTCCTTGTTAGTCGTAAACTTCTCTTTCACCCTGCTCTGGCTTATGCTGCACAATGCTGTCCCACCCAGGGTACTTTGCTCAGGGTGTGTGGGTGGATTGTTCCTTGTTATTTGTAAACTTCTCTTTCACCCTGTGCTGGCTTATGCTGCACAATGCTGTCCCACCCAGGGTACTTTGCTCAGGGTGTGTGGGTGGATTGTTCCTTGTAATTTGTAAACTTCTCTTTCACCCTGCGCTGGCTTATGCTGCACAATGCTGTCCCACCCAGGGTACTTTGCTCAGGGTATGTGGGTGGATTGTTCCTTGTTAGTCGTAAACTTCTCTTTCACCCTGCGCTGGCTTATGCTGCACAATGCTGTCCCACCCAGGGTACTTCGCTCAGGGTGTGTGGGTGGATTGTTCCTTGTTAGTCGTAAACTTCTCTTTCACCCTGCGCTGGCTGATGCCACACAATGCCATCCTCACCCCGGGTACATTGCTCAGGGTATGTGGGTGGATTGTTCCTTGTTAGTTGTGATCTCCTTCTTCTTCCTGCGCTGGCTGATGCCACACAATGCCATCCTCACCCCGGGTACATTGCTCAGGGTATGTGGGTGGATTGTTCCTTGTTAGTTGTGATCTTCTTCTTCCTGGGTTGGCTCATGCTGCACAATGTCGTCCTCACCTGGGATACGTTGGTCGGGGTGTGTGGGTGGAATTTTCCTAGTTGTAATCATCTTCTTGTGGGTTTTTTTTTTATTGTAGAAGGAAGGTGGCGGAGTGGTTATGGCACTGTTCACTTCTAGTCAATACAGATGTAATGTATAGCAGTGTAGTGTACTGTGTTGATTTGTATATTGTAGTTGTGCTGTGTTGCATTACACAGTATTTTATTGTATTGCATCGCATCACATAATATTGCATTGTATTACATTGCTTTGCATTGCTTCTTCTTCTTCTTCTGCGTACGTGGGCTGCAACTCCCACGTTCACTTGTATGTTCACTTGAGCGGGCTTTTACGTGCAGACCGTTTTTACCCCGCCGTGTAGGCAGCCATACTCCGCTTTCAGGGGTGTGCATGCTGGCTATGTTCTTGTTTCCATAACCCGCCGAACGCTGACATGGATTACAGGATCTTTAACGTGCGTATTTGATCTTCTGCTTGTGTATACACACCAAGGGTGTTCAGGCACTAGCAGATCTGCACATATGTTGACCTGGGAGATCGGAAAAATCTCCACCCTTTACCCACCAGGCGCCATCACTGAGATTAGAACCCGGGATCCTCAGATGGAAAGTCCAACGGTTTAACCACTCGGCTGTTGCACCCGTCAACATTGCATTGCATTATTGTCCATTATTATCCATGACGCAAAAGTGTGAAAAGCAGGCAGACAGTGTGACTAGTGTCAGTTTCAGTTTCAGTTTCAGTAGCTCAAGGAGGTGTCACTGCGTTCGGACAAATCCATATACGCTACACCACATCTGCCAAGCAGATGCCTGACCAGCAGTGTGACCCATTGCGCTTAGTCAGGCCTTGAGAAAAAAAAAAGAGAAGATAAATACATAAAAAAAAAACTACCACTACTAATAATAATATGTATAAGGCGCAAAAACTTGAAGTCAACTAAAAGCGTGAAAACAAAACAAAACAAAACAAAAAAACAACAAAAAACAACCACATATAAATAAATAAATTAAAAAAAAGAAGATAAATACATAAAAAAAACAAACTACCACTACTAATGATAATATGTATAAGGCGCAAAAACTTGAAGTCAACTAAAAGCGTACAAAAAAACCCCAAAACAAAACATAAAAAACCACAAAAAAACCCCAACCACATATAAATAAATAAATAAATAAATAATAATAATTTTAAAAAAATAAAAAAAAATAAATAAAATAAGATAAAATAAATAAATAAACAATAATAATTTTTAAAAAAACACGTGTGTCAGGTGTTGTTTGGTTGCAGCCATGGAGAGCAACAAGCGGCTGAAGCAGGTGAGGGACCAGGTGGTCAGCGACAGCCGTTACAACCCTCTGACCGTCTTCCAGCTGCTCCTTAACATCGGCCAGTTTGAGTTCAGACTGAAGGAGGTTCGTGCCTCCTGCTGTCACTGCTTTCTGTGATGTGGGTGTGTGTGGGTGTGTGGGTGGGTGGCTGTGGGTGTGGGTGTGTGTTGTGTGTGGGTGTGGGTATTGTGTGGCTGTGGGTGGGTGTGGGTGTTGTGGGGGTGTGTGTTGTGTGTGTGGTGTGGGTATGGGTGTGTGTGTTGTGTGGGTGTGTGTGTTGTGTGTGTGACTGTGTGTGTTGTGTGTGTGTGTTGTGTGTGTGTGTGTGTTGTGTGTGTGTGTGTGTGTGTGTGGTGTGTGTGTGTGTGCGTGTGTGTTGTGTGTGTGTGTGTGTGTGTGTGCGTGCGTGAGTGTGTGTGTGTGTGTGTGTGTGTGTGTGGGTGTGTGTGTTGTGTGTGTTTTCACTGCTGTATGGTATGTGTCCATTGTTTGAGTTCAAACAGAAAGAGGTGGGTTCTTCATGCTGTTTGTTTTCGGATGTGCTTTGTGTAAAATTCTTTTGACACCTGGCTTTTCTTTTGTGTTGAAGTTGCAAGTGTGTGTGTGTGTGTGTGTGTGTGTGTGTGTGTGTGTGTGTGTGTGGCCTTAGTTATTTCAAGGGTTTCTCTTTCTGAAATTGAATCTGATGTCCATTGTGAAGGTATGTTATGTATCCTTCCACTATTTCAGTTGCTCTTTTATAATGTTATTTCCATGTTGTTAGAAGCAGTGAAAAATTCAGTCAGGATTGCCGTAGTGTCCAAGACTTGTTTGACTGAAATAACCATTTTGTTGAAGTTCATTGGAAGTTTCAGATATAAAATGATATAATTGCACACTCCATGTTGAAATGAGATTTGGCGTCTTTGACTGCTTCTGATGAGTATGCTTGTCAGTGAAGGGCTGTCACCTCACTGAGATCAGACAGAGCTTACAGGTCAGGATGTCAGTGAAGGGCTGTCACCTCACTGAGATCAGATAGCTCACAGGTCAGGATGTCAGTGAAGGGCTGTCACCTCACTGAGATCAGATAGCTCACAGGTCAGGATGTCAGTGAAGGGCTGTCACCTCACTGAGATCAGACAGAGCTCACAGGTCAGGATGTCAGTGAAGGGCTGTCACCTCACTGAGATAAGACAGAGCTTACAGGTCAGGATGTCAATGAAGGGCTGTCACCTCACTAAGATCAGACAAATCACAGGTCAGGATGTCAATGAAGGGCTGTCACCTCACTGAGATCAGACAGAGCTCACAGGTCAGGATGGCAGTCACCAGTAAATGGTCCTTCTCTTTAGACTGCATTAGATTTATCCAGCACTTAAAAATGCATGACGCAGTGATCTGGTTTCAGCAAGGTACAGCAGTAAAGGAGTTAGTGTTGTTTCCTTTATTAGAAATGATGAAAAATGCTGTCAGGATTGCCATGCCTTCCACGAATTGTTCAGTTATGAATGTATTATTGAAGTGCAGGGGAAGTTTCAGATGTGAAGTGATATGATCATGCGCATAATGTAAAGAGGAAAAAAACGCTGTTGGTATGGCCAGGTGACTGGGTGGTTGGGTGCTTGAAGGGTGCAGATGTTCAAGCAGATGTTTGGTGTGTGCAGATGTACAAACAGATGTGGGGGGTGTGGGGGTGTGTACAGATGTTCAGACAGATGTATGGTGTGTGCAGATGTTTGGACAGATGGGTGGTGTGTGTGTGTGCAGATGATCAAACAGATGCCTGGTGTTTTAGCAGATTATCAGATGCCTGGTGTGTGTGCAGATGATCAGATGCCTGGCGTGTGCAGATGTTCAGACAGATGTATGGTGTGTGTGCAGATGTTCAAACAGATGCTTGGAGAGAAGCAGGACAAGTGGGAGATGTTCAAGAAGGAGGGCAAGGAGAGGATGGAGGAGCTCAGTGAGGTGTTCTCCGGCACCAAGCCCCTCACCAGGGTGGAGAAAAATGGTGAGTGTGTGTGTGTGTTTGTGTGTGTGTGTGTGTGTGTGTGTGAGGAGCTCAGTGAGGTGTTCTCCGGCACCAAGCCCCTCACAAGGGTAGAGAAAAATGGTGAGTGTGTCTAGATGGGCGCAATAGCTGAGTGGTTAAAGCGTTGGACTGTCAATCTGAGGGTCCCGGGTTCGAATCACGGTGACGGCGCCTGGTGGGTAAAGGGTGGAGATTTTTCCGATCTCCCAGGTCAACATATGTGCAGACCTGCTAGTGCCTGAACCCCCTTCGTGTGTATATGCAAGCAGAAGATCAAATACACATGTAAAGATCCTGTAATCCATGTCAGCATTCGGTGGGTTATGGAAACAAGAACATACCCAGCATGCCCACCCCCGAAAATGGAGTATGGCTGCCTACATGGCGGGGTAAAAACGGTCATACACGTAAAAGCCTACTCATGTGCATATGAGTGAATGCAGAAGAAGAAGAAGGTGTGTGTGTGTGTGTGTGTGTGTGTGTGTGTGTTCTCTGGCACCAAGCCCCTCACCAGGGTGGAGAAAAATGGTGGGTGTGTAGGTGTGTGTGTGTGTGTGTGTGTGTGTGTGTGTGTGTGTGTGTGTTCTCTGGCACCAAGCCCCTCACCAGGGTGGAGAAAAATGGTGGGTGTGTGGGTGTTGTGGGTGTGGGATGTGTGGGTGTGTGTGAGGAGCTCAGTGAGGCGTTCTCTGGCACCAAGCCACCAGGGTGGAGAAAAATGGTGGGTGTGTGTGTGTAGGGGCTGTGGGTGTGGGTATGTGTATGTGTGGGGGTGGGGGTGTATGTGTGTGTGTGTGTATGTGTGTGTTTATGTTGGTGTATATATATGTGTGTGGGTGTGATGTTGTGTGTGTGTAAGGGGGGGGGGTGGGGGGGGTGGGGGTATGGGTTGGTGTGATGCTGTGTGTATGTGTGTGGGGAGGGGGGGGGTCTGTGAGGGTAATGGTGGGTGTGGTGCTCTGTGTGTGTGTGTGGGGGGGAGGGAGGGTATGTGGGTCTGTGGGGGTATGGTGACTATTGTGTGTTTGCTGTGTGGCGGTGTTCAGAAAACCTGCAGGTGGTGACTAATGTGTCAGTGCTGTGTGGTGGTGTTCAGAAAACCTGCAGGTGTTTTTGACTATGGTGTGAGTGTTGTGTGGTGGTGTTCAGAAAACCTACAGGTGGTGACTATGGTGTGTTGCTGTGTGGCGGTGTTCAGAAAACCTACAGGTGTTTTTGACTATGGTGTGAGTGCTGTGTGGCGGTGTTCAGAAAACCTGCAGGTGGTGACTATGGTGTGAGTGCTGTGTGGCGGTGTTCAGAAAACCTGCAGGTGGTGACTATGGTGTGAGTGCTGTGTGGCGGTGTTCAGAAAACCTACAGGTGGTGACTATGGTGTGTTGCTGTGTGGCGGTGTTCAGAAAACCTACAGGTGTTTTTGACTATGGTGTGAGTGCTGTGTGGCGGTGTTCAGAAAACCTACAGGTGTTTTTGACTATGGTGTGAGTGCTGTGTGGCGGTGTTCAGAAAACCTACAGGTGTTTTTGACTATGGTGTGAGTGCTGTGTGGCGGTGTTCAGAAAACCTACAGGTGGTGACTATGGTGTGAGTGCTGTGTGGCGGTGTTCAGAAAACCTGCAGGTGGTGACTATGGTGTGAGTGCTGTGTGGTGGTGTTCAGAAAACCTACAGGTGGTGACTATGGTGTGTTTGGTGTGTGGCGGTGTTCAGAAAACCTACAGCACTGGTTCCTGGAGATGAGCAAGCAGATTGGGTCATTGAACTACGAGGACTCTACTTCTGCTGGAAGGAAAATTGTTCAGCTCATACAGGCCCTGGAGGAGGTTAGAACAGCTCTGTGTGTGTGTGTGTGTGTTCTCTCTGTGTGTGTGTGTGTGTGTGTGTGTGTGTGTGTGTGCATGTGTGTGTATGCGTGTGTTGTGTGTGTGTGTGCATGTATGTCTGTGTCTGTGTCTGTGTCTGTACTTGATGCATGATGGTGTGCACATGTGTGTGAATTTGGGTGGGGTTTTTTTGTTGCTTTTTTGCTTATGCAATAGATGTATACTTATATAGGAATGGATGTTTTTGTTTTTCGCTCAGGTAAAGAGATGTATACATGAATTGTGATTGAAGCATTTGTTTGTTATTGTTGAAGCAAAAGATGCATACATAGAATTGTAATACTATAGGCGTGGTTGCTGTTTGCTGAAAAGCAAGAAATGTTGACACAAATTCTGATACAACAGAGTGTGGTGTGATGGTCATCAGTGGCAGTGGGACCTCTATCATTTTATATTTACTGGTGCTTGTTGTTAACAAAGACTGTTTGCTTCTGTATCTTATTCATTTACTTGGTTATTTGCTATCATCATGACGGGCGCAATAGCCGAGTGGTTAAAGCGTTGGACTGTTAATTTGAGGGTCCCGGGTTTGAATCACGGTGACGGCGCCTGGTGGGTAAAGGGTGGAGATTTTTACGATCTCCCAGGTCGACATGTGCAGACCTGCTAGTGCCTGAACCCCCTTCGTGTGTGAATGCAAGCAGAAGATCAAATACGCACGTTAAAGATCCTGTAATCCATGTCAGCGTTTGGTGGGTTATGGAAACAAGAACATACCCAGCATGCACACCCCCGAAAACAGAGTATGGCTGCCTACATGGCGGGGTAAAAACGGTCATACACGTAAAAGCCCACTCGTGTGCATACGAGTGAATGCAGAAGAAGAAGAAGAAGAAGCTATCATCATTATCATCATCAATAGTAATAATGATATTATTAGTGGTGATGATGATGAGGAGGAGGTTATTTGCTATCATCATTATCATCGTCATTAGTAATGATAATATTATTGGTGATGATGATGATGATGATTAGTAGTAGTGGTAGTAGTATATTATTATCATTATGATGATAATGATGATGATTGTCATTATGATGGCCGTAATGATTACCCATTACTTTACTTGCACACCAGGTGCAACCAGCTGGTGAAGGTGATGGTGATGATGGTGATGATGATGATGATGATAATAATTGTCATGATAATGGACGTAGTGAATACCCTTTGATTTACCTGCACACCAGGTGCAAGAGTTCCACCAGCTGGAGATGATGATGATGATGATGATGGTGATGATGATGATGATGATAATAATTGTCATGATGATGGACGTAGTGACTACCCTTTGATTTACCTGCACGCCAGGTGCAAGAGTTCCACCAGCTGGAGAGCAACCTGCAGGTGCGTCAGTTCCTGGCGGACACACGGCGCTTCCTGCACCAGATGATCCGCACCATCAACATCAAGGAGGAGGTGCTCATCACCATCCAGATTGTGGCTGACCTCTCCTATGCCTGGAACATCATGGACAGGTCACACACACACACACACACACACACACTTCCTATGCCTGGAACATCATGGACAGGTCACACACACACACACACACACACACATCACCATCCAGATTGTGGCTGACCTCTCCTATGCCTGGAACATCATGGACAGGTCACATACACACACACACACACACACACACACACACACTTCCTATGCCTGGAACATCATGGACAGGTCACACACACACACACACACACACACACACACTCACCATCCAGATTGTGGCTGACCTCTCCTATGCCTGGAACATCATGGACAGGTCACACACACACACACACACACACACACACACACACACACACACACACACACACACCTCTCCTATGCCTGGAACATCATGGACAGGTCACACACACACACACACACACACACACACACACACACACACACACACACACACACACACACACTTCCTATGCCTGGAACATCATGGACAGGTCACACACACACACACACACACACACACACACACACACACCTCTCCTATGCCTGGAACATCATGGACAGGTCACACACACACACACACACACACACACACTTCCTATGCCTGGAACATCATGGACAGGTCACACACACACACACACACACACACACACACACACAC
>NC_134895.1:6646566-6676566 GCF_041734735.1 Babylonia areolata | reverse complement strand
GTCCTCATCACCTCACCTCATCACCTCACCTGTCCTCACCTGTCCTCATCACCTCACCTCATCACCTCACCTGTCCTAATCACCTGTCCTCATCACCTCACCTGTCCTCATCACCTGTCCTTATCACCTCACCTGTCCTCACTGACCAGCTTCCACTGACCCAGGATAGGTGCTATATAAGTATCAGTATCATCACTGAGAGCAGTCAGATTAGGAAAATTTCAATGATAAATGTATTGTTTAGATCATAATATTCAAAGACACGCCCACACAAAGAAAAGAAGGTCAGAAACAAGTCTGCACAGACCAACAATCGCAGTTAGCGCCAATCAACATCATAAAGAAGAGACAGTGTCAGGAGGCTTCAGAAGGTTCCAAAAGGGCGGTGTGAAAGAAGCAGTCTGTGTGAACTTTTGCACAGGCACTGTTGATGTATGAAAGTGAAGGTGGCGTGTGGACAGGTGAGCAGACGGGCGCAATAGCTGAGTGGTTAAAGCGTTGGACTGTCAATCTGAGGGTCCCGGGTTCGAATCATGGTGACGGCGTCTGGTGGGTGAAGGGTGGAGATTTTTATGATCTCCCAGGTCAACATATGTGCAGACCTGCTAGTGCCTGAACCCCCTTCGTGTGTATATGCAAACAGATCAAATACGCATGTTAAAGATCCTTTAATCCATGTCAGCGTTCGGTGGGTTATGGAAACAAGAACATACCCAGCATGCACACCCCTGAAAACGGAGTATGGCTGCCTACATGGCGGGGTAAAAACGGTCATACACATAAAAGCCCACTCGTGTGCATACGAGTGAACGTGGGAGTTGCAGCCCACGAATGCAGAAGAAGAAGAAGACAGGTGAGCAACCAGTCTGTGTGAACTTTTGCACAGGCACTGTTGATGTATGAAAGTGAAGGTGACGTGTGGACAGGTGAGCGACCAGTCTGTGTAAACTTTTGCACAGGCACTGTTGATTTATGAAAGTGAAGGTGACGTGTGGACAGGTGAGTCTGTGTAAACTTTTGCACAGGCACTGTTGATTTTTTAAAGTGAAGGTTACTTGTGGACAGGTGACAACAACAACAAACAAAAATAAAAAACAAACAAACAAACAAAAAACCAAAAAGGAAAGAAAACAAACACACACACACACATACAAAAACGTCAGCACACCAAAAATCTGGTTGCACAGACACTGTTGATTTTTTGAAAGTGAAGGTGCCATGTGGCCAGGTGAGTGACCAGTCTGTGTGACTGTTGATGTTTGAAAGTGAAGGTTACCTGTGGCCAGGTGAGTGACCAGTCTGTGTGACTTGATTTTTTGAAAGAGAAGGTTACCTGTGGCCAGGTGAGTGACCAGTCTGTGTGACTGTTGATGTTTGAAAGAGAAGGTTACCTGTGGACAGGTGAGTGACCAGTCTGTGTGACTGTTGATGTTTGAAAGTGAAGGTGCCGTGTGGCCAGGTGAGTGACCAGTCTGTGTGATTGTTGATGTTTAAAAGTGAAGGTTACCTGTGGACAGGTGAGTGACCAGTCTGTGTGACTGTTGATGTTTGAAAGTGAAGGTTACCTGTGGCCTGTTGAGTGACCAGTCTGTGTGACTGTTGATGTTTGAAAGTGAAGGTTACCTGTGGCCAGGTGAGTGACCAGTCTGTGTGACTGTTGATGTTTGAAAGTGAAGGTGCCGTGTGGCCTGTTGAGTGACCAGTCTGTGTGACTGTTGATGTTTGAAAGTGAAGGTGCCATGTGGCCAGGTGAGTGACCAGTCTGTGTGATTGTTGATGTTTGAAAGTGATTGTTACCTGTGGACAGGTGAGTGACCAGTCTGTGTGACTGTTGATGTTTGAAAGTGAAGGTGCCGTGTGGCCAGGTGAGTGACCAGTCTGTGTGACTGTTGATGTTTGAAAGTGACTGTTACCTGTGGACAGGTGAGTGACCTGATTCCCCGGCTGGACGCCCTAGGGGACCAGATGGACGGGTTTCGGCGCTCCTTTGAGTACATCCAGGACTACGTCAACATCTACGGCCTGAAGATCTGGCAGGAGGAGGTGTCACGCATCATCAACTACAACGTCGAGCAGGAGTGCAACAGCTTTCTTAGGACTAAGGTGTGTGTGTGTGTGTGTGTGTTCTAGAACAAAGGTGCACAGACAAAGTTGTGTTTTTTGTGTGTGTGTGTTCTTTCTTTCTTTCTTTCTTTACTTGATCAAAATTTAATGCCCCAATGGCTGTGGAAGGTTATAGGACCTTTAACACTTTTAACCTGTAGGGGAGAGCTTGATATGGACAGGCAGAGAGAAGGAGAAACTAGAAGGAGAGTTTGATATGGACAGGCAGAGAGAAGGAGAAACTAGAAGGAGAGTTTGATATGGACAGGCAGAGAGAAGGAGAAACTAGGAGAGTTTGATATGGATAGGCAGAGAGGAGAAACTAGAAGGAGAGTTTGATATGGACAGGCAGAGAGAAGGAGAAACTAGGAGAGTTTGATATGGACAGGCAGAGAGAAGGAGAAACTAGGAGAGTTTGATATGGATAGGCAGATAGAAGGAGAAACTAGGAGAGTTTGATATGGACAGGCAGAGAGAAGGAGAAACTAGAAGGAGAGTTTGATATGGATAGGCAGAGAGAAGGAGAAACTAGAAGGACAGTTTGATATGGACAGGCAGAGAGAAGGAGAAACTAGGAGAGTTTGATATGGACAGGCAGAGAGAAGGAGAATCTAGGAGAGGCAGATATATGAGACCATGAAAACAGAAGTGAAGAACAAAAAAATGGAATACCTCAGCAGCATTGGTGGTCCACAAGTGCAGATTTTATGGTTTGAAATTGAGAAAAACCTTCAGCTTCAGGGGGCTTCGCCCCCAGACCCCCACCTTTCAGACTCAATCACAATTTCCCAATCTCATGCCTGATTGCTGCTTCAGGTGGATCATACCTGTAATTGATGCTTCAGGTGGATAATACCTGTAATTGCTGCTTGGATCATACCTGTAATGACTGCTTCAGGTGGATCATACCTGTAATGACTGCTTCAGGTGGATCATACCTGTAATCACTGCTTCAGGTGGATCATACCTGTAATCACTGCTTCAGGTGGATCATACCTGTAATCACTGCTTCAGGTGGATCATACCTGTAATTGCTGCTTCAGGTGGATCATACCTGTAATGACTGCTTCAGGTGGGTCATACCTGTAATGACTCCTTCAGGTGGATCATACCAGTAATGACTGCTTCAGGTCGATTATACATGTAATCACTGCTTCAGGTGGATCATACCTGGATCATACCTGTAATCACTGCTTCAGGTGGGTCATACCTGTAATCACTGCTTCAGGTGGGTCATACCTGTAATGACTCCTTCAGGTGGATCATACCAGTAATGACTGCTTCAGGTCGATTATACCTGTAATTACTGCTTGGATCATACCTGTAATGACTGCTTCGGGTGGATCATACCTGTAATGACTGCTTCAGGTGGATCATACCTGTAATGACTGCTTGTATCATACCTGTAATGACTGCTTCAGGTGGATCATACCTGTAATTACTGCTTGTATCATACCTGTAATGACTGCTTCAGGTGGATCATACCTGTTACTGCTGCTTCAGGTGCAAGACTGGCAGAGCATCTACCAGTCGACGGCCATCCCCATCCCCAAGTTCCAGATGGTGGATGAGAGTGTGAACTTCATTGGTCGTCTGGCTCGCGAGATCATCCGCATCACAGACCCCAAGTGAGTGTTGCTTGGCAACCATGGCTTTCCCGTTTGAGCCAGTGTGGATGTGTGTTTGGCTGTCTTGGCGATGATTGTGAATGGTTTTATTTTGATGCCTTTCCTTTTTCTCTGTGTGTGCAGAACCACGACATACTGTTGGTACATTGCTATTTTCTCTGTGTGTGCAGAACCACGACATACTGTTGGTACATTGTTATTTTCTCTGTGTGTGCAGAAACATGACATACTGTTGGTACATTGTTATTTTCTCTGTGTGTGCCGAACCACGATATACTGTTGGTACATTGTTATTTTCTCTGTGTGTGCAGAACCACGACATACTGTTGGTACATTGTTATTTTCTCTGTGTGTGCAGAACCACGACATACTGTTGGTACATTGTTATTTTCTCTGTGTGTGCAGAACCACGACATACTGTTGGTACATTGTTATTTTCTCTGTGTGTGCAGAAACATGACATACTGTTGGTACATTGTTATTTTCTCTGTGTGTGCAGAAACATGACATACTGTTGGTACATTGTTATTTTCTCTGTGTGTGCAGAAACATGACATACTGTTGGTACATTGTTATTTTCTCTGTGTGTGCAGAACCACGACCAACACTGTTATTTTCTCTGTGTGTGCAGAACCACAACATACTGTTGGTACATTGTTATTTTCTCTGTGTGTGCAGAACCACGACATACTGTTGGTACATTGTTATTTTCTCTGTGTGTGCAGAACCATGACATACTGTTGGTACATTGTTATTTTCTCTATGTGTGTGCAGAACCACGACATACTGTTGGTACATTGTTATTTTCTCTGTGTGTGCAGAACGACGACCGACATTGTTATTTTCTCTGTGTGTGCAGAACGACGACATACATTGACCAGATGAAGGCCTGGTATGACCTCAAGACCAAGGGGGAGATCTGCAACAGAAAGCTGTTTGAAAAAATACACGTGAGTTATTAGACCATAGGATATTTTGATGTGAGTATTTGCAAACGATGCTCCACAGTTACTGAACACTCTCGAAAGGGTGTGTTTATGTGCGGTGTGGGGTGTGTGTGTTTAAAATGTCTGTTTGTGTGTTTGTGTGCATGTGTGATTAAAACCAACAACACAGCAGTCCGGCGCAATGTTCCAATAATATGTCTGATGAGTTAAAGACCTGCTTCTGTTTTAATTGTCAACATGTACCCAAAGCCATCATTCGCAATTAGACTTGCCTGTTCGCATTTACTCTTAGGCAGCCCTGCCATTTTAAACTTCGACAAAACGTTGAAAAGAATGAGCAGACGACCTTTCATGGTGCAACCAGGGGGAGAAAGCCTTCAAAAACAAAAGAACTACGTTTGACTGTCGTACGACATGTCATCTTTACAGTACACATATTTGAGCTGGTAGCTTGAACTGGGTCATTCACAATTAGGCATACCTACCCTATAATGCAGTGCAACACAACACAACCCATCCCAACCCAACTACCCAACCCAACAACCCAACCCAACCCAACAATCCAACCCTAGCCAACCCAACTACCCAACCCAACATAACCCAACAGTCCAATCCAAACCATCCTATCCAACAGCCCAACCCAACAACCCAACCCAACCTTACCCAACCACCCAACCCTACCCAACAACTCAACCCAACCCAACCCAACCCTTCCCTTCCCTACCCAACAACCCAACCCAACCTAACCACCCAACCCAGCAACCCAACCCAACCCAACCCTGCCCTACCCAACAACCCAACCCAACCCATAACCCAACCCAACCCAACAACCCAACCCAACCCTACCCTACCCAAAATCCCAATCCAACTCAGCCCCAAAACCCAACTCAGTAATCCAAACCAACATTACCCAACAACCCAACCCAACCCAATCCAACAACCCAACCCAACCCAATCCAACAACCCAACCCAACCCAGCAACCCAACCCAACCCAATAACCCAACCCAACCCAACCCAACAACCCAACCCAACCCAACCCTACACAACCCTACCCTACCCAACAACCCTACCCAACCCAACCCAACCCAACCCAACCCAATACAACCCAACCCAACCCAACCCGATCCAACCCAACCCTACCCTACCCAACTCAGCGCAACACAGTGCAACCCAACACAATACAATACAACAGAAAACAATACAACAACCCAACCCTACCCTACCCAGCCCAACTCGGCGCAACGCAGTGCAACCCAACCCAACACAACACATTACAACAGAAAACAATACAACAACCCAACCCAAGCCAGCCCAAGCCAGTAGGATGACTGTTTCAGCGAGCGGTGGGCAGCTTTGGCCTGTCGGGCCTGGACCGCCTCCTGTGCTTCATGACGGTGAGGGAACTGCAGAACTTTCAGCGTCTGCTGCACAGACAGGTGCTCAAGGACAAGAACTGGCTCGACTACTTCAACACCCTAATGCGCTCCTTCAACCCCTTGGACGGCCTTGTCGGTGAGTTAGTGTGGAGCCTTGTAAGGGTTTTCCCCTTGGTGAGTGAGTGTGGGGCCCTGTGTGGGAAGTTCTGCTGGCCTTGTCGGTGAGTGAGTGTGGGGCCCTGTATGGGTAGTTCTGCTGGCCTTGTCGGTGAGTGAGTGTGGGGCCCTGTATGGGTAGTTCTGCTGGCCTTGTCGGTGAGTGAGTGTGAGGCCCTGTAAGGGTAGTTCTGTTGCCTTCATCGGTGAGTGAGTGTGGGGCCCTGTAAGGGTAGTTCTGCTGGCCTCGTCGGTGAGTGAGTGTGGGGCCCTGTAAGGGTAGTTCTGCTGGCCTCGTCGGTGAGTGAGTGTAGTTCTGCTGGCCTCGTTGATGAGTGGTAACACTTTGCGGGGCCGTGTATGGGTAGTCCTGCTGGCCTTGTTGGTGGGTGGTAACACTTTGTGGGAGTTTGTAAGGTTAGTTCTGTGTGGGTAAAAGGATTGGTAACATTTTGTGGGGCCCTGTATGGGTAGTTCCACTGGTTACTAATTAAAGCCACATGAATGAGGTGTTTTTGCAAGATACTAACCGTCAGATACACTGATCTCATTATCAATGAACATGTGCACCAAACCACCAAGCAGCACACTGGACCTGATGAAGATCTGCTGACATCAGTACAGAAAAGAAAGCTGTACTGGTGTGGCCACGTAACAAGATCCAGTTGCCTTGCTAAAACGATTCTCCAAGGAAGTGTTGAGGGAGGGAGACAGGGGGGAAGACAGAAGAAACCGATGGACGGACAGCACTGCAGAACGGACGTGAAAACCATTGCAGAGACCCAGGCTTTGACACACAGCCGACAGGCCTGGAGGAATCTGGTGAACAGTTCATATGTGTGACACGCCAGTGACTCTTGACAGAGTTATGGAAAAAGGATAACATGCACAGGATCTTGTGGGTTCTGTATTTGGGGGGTGTCATAAGGTGTTACTTTTGTCTGAGTACAATGACTCAGAGCATGGACACCTGTCTGTTTTTCCTTGTGACTCTGAAGCAAGTTTAGATAATTTTGTACGCACCCTGACTGAAAGAATCAGTATTCAGCACTGTTGCTGCTGTGTGTATGTGCAAGTGTGCGTGGGCATGTGTGTTTGTATTTGGGATGTGTGCTTCTGTGACTGTGTGTGTGTTAGTGTACGTATTGTGCAACATGCATGTGTGTGTGTGTGTGAGTATGTGTGTTTATGTGTGTGTACATGTGTTTGTGTGTGTGTGTGTGTGTGTGGATGTGAGTGCACAAAGTGCACATATTTGTGTGTGTTCAACATGCATGTGATCGTCTGTGTGTGTGTGTGTGTGTGTGTGTGTGTGTGTGATTTCAGCACAGCCCCAGAGGCTGTATGCGCAGGCTGTCTCAAAGACTTCTCGCCTGTGGCCTCAGTTTGTGGACATCATCCTTAGGGTGAGTTGTTTCAGGAATGGTGTCACACCACTTGACTCATGTGTACTGGTGTCACACCACTCAGCTCATGTGTAATGGTGTCACACCACTTGACTCATGTGTAATGGTGTCACACCACTCAGCTCATGTGTAATGGTGTCACACCACTTGACTCATGTGTAATGGTGTCACACCACTCAGCTCATGTGTAATGGTGTCACACCACTGAGCTCATGTGTAATGGTGTCACACCACTCAGCCCATATGTAATGGTGTCACACCACTTGACTCATGTGTAATGGTGTCACACCACTTGACTCATGTGTAACGGTGTCACACCACTCGACTCATGTGTAACGGTGTCACACCACTTGACTCATGTGTAACGGTGTCACACCACTTGACTCATGTGTAATGGTGTCACACCACTTGACTCATGTGTAATGGTGTCACACCACTCAGCTCATGTGTAATGGTGTCACACCACTTGACTCGTGTAATGGTGTCACACCCCTGAGCTTGTGTAATGGTGTCACACCACTGACACTGACAGTAATGCAGTAGGAGTGACACTTTGGCAGTAGGAGTGACACTGGCAGTAATGCAGTAAGAGTGACACTGACAGTAATGCAGTAGGAGTGACACTTTGGCAGTAAGAGTGACACTGACAGTAATGCAGTAAGAGTGACAGTGACAGTAATGCAGTAGGAGTGACACTGACAGTAATGCAGTAAGAGTGACAGTGACAGTAATGCAGTAAGAGTGACACTGACAGTAATGCAGTAAGAGTGACAGTGACAGTAATGCAGTAGTAGTGACACTTTGGCAGTAGGAGTGACACTGGCAGTAATGCAGTAGGAGTGACACTTTGGCAGTAGGAGTGACACTGACAGTAATGCAGTAAGAGTGACACTGGCAGTAATGCAGTAGGAGTGACACTGACAGTAATGCAGTAGGATTCACACTGACAGTAATGCAGTAAGGTTGACACTTTGACAGTAGGAGTGACACTGACAGTAATGCAGTAGCAGTGATGCTGTGACTGGAATGCAATAGGATTGACACTGACAAAAATGCAGTAGGAGTGACACTGACAGTAAGAGTGACTCTGTGATGCTAAGAGTGACACTGTGATGCTAAGAGTGACACTGTGATGCTAAGAGTGATGGCTGTGAGAGTGACACCAGGAGTGACGCCGTGATTGTGTGCAGGTGGGACAGCTGCAGTTGCTTCGGCGGCAGATCGCCCACGAGCTGAACACGTCCTGCAAGTTTGACTCCAAGTTCCTGGCCAGCTCCCTGCAGACCATGAACAAGTCAGTCCTGTGGAAATCACCCCTCCACCCTCCTTGGGTGTCACTGAATAATAATAATAATGATGATGATTATGATAATGAATATTTGGAAGCCCTATCTCCAGAGAGCCCAGAGAGTTTACAAATACAATTACACATACATACATTGATGCAGATAACACTTCATAACATTCATTTGCCTATACGCATCACAGAATAAGCAGGTCACACATGCACGCACACACACACACTCACACACACACATTCTCTCTCTCTCTCTCTCACATACACACACACACACACACACATCTGCTTTATTCTGCTTTATTCTTGCATAGTGACACAGTTGGATGTGCTGAATATGGCCGTGTAAAAAAAGCACAACAACAAAACAAGCAGCAAAGTGTTGTTATTCAGAACATCAACATTTTGTTCATACAACCATTTTTAACTCCATATTTGGGGTTACGCTATTTGTCATGGCACAATATCAACCACCCTGTTAGTGATTCTATTCCTGCTGTGTTTCATACATCAGTACACATTCACTCTTGAGGTAATGTACAAAAACGGGTGTTTATTTTTCTTCATTGACACACAGTGATACAGCAGAGTCTAATGATGTACATATTCACTCAGAGGTAATGTACAGACACAGGTATATAGTGCAGTGTAGTGATGTACACATTTACTCTGAGGTAATGTACAGACACAGGTGTACAGTGCAGTGTAGTGATGTACATATTCACTCTGAGGTATCGTACAGACACAGGTGTACAGCTCAGTATAGTGATGTACATATTCACTGTGAGGTATCGTACAGACACAGGTGTACAGTGCAGTGTAGTGATGTACATATTCACTGTGAGGTAATGTACAGACACAGGTGTACAGCTCAGTATAGTGATGTACACATTCACTGTGAGGTATCGTACAGACACAGGTGTACAGCGCAGTGTAGTGATGTACACATTCACTCTGAGGTACCGTACAGACACAGGTGTACAGCTCAGTATAGTGATGTGCATATTCACTGTGAGGTACCGTACAGACACAGGTGTACAACGCAGTGTAATGTATATATTCACTCTGAGGTATCGTACAGACACAGGTGTACAGCTCAGTATAGTGATGTACATATTCACTGTGAGGTATCGTACAGACACAGGTGTACAGTGCAGTGTAGTGATGTACATATTCACTGTGAGGTATTGTACAGACACAGGTGTACAGTGCAGTGTAGTGATGTACATATTCACTGTGAGGTAATGTACAGACACAGGTATATAGTGCAGTGTAGTGATGTACACATTCACTCTGAGGTAATGTACAGACACAGGTGTACAGCTCAGTATAGTGATGTACATTTTCACTGAGGTAATGTACAGACACAGGTATATAGTGCAGTGTAGTGATGTACACATTCACTCTGAGGTAATGTACAGACACAGGTGTACAGCTCAGTATAGTGATGTACATATTCACTGTGAGGTGATGTACAGACACAGGTGTACAGCTCAGTATAGTGATGTACATATTCACTCTGAGGTAATGTACAGACACAGGTGTACAACGCAGTGTAGTGATGTACATATTCACTGTGAGGTATCGTACAGACACAGGTGTACAATGCAGTGTAGTGATGTATATATTCACTCTGAGGTATCGTACAGACACAGGTGTACAGTGCAGTGTAGTGATGTACATATTCACTGTGAGGTAATGTACAAACACATGGTGATACAGTGGTGTGGTGACTGTGCATATTCACTGTGAGGTAACATAACGACACAGGTGTACAGCGTGGTGTGTTGACTGTGCATATTCACTGTGAGGTAACATAACGACACAGGTGTACAGCGCGGTGTGGTGACTACATATTCACTGTGAGGTAACATAACGACACAGGTGTACAGCGCGGTGTGTTGACTGTGCATATTCACTGTGATGTAATGTACAGACACAGGTGTACAGCGCGGTGTGGTGACTGTGCATATTCACTGTGAGGTAACATAACGACACAGGTGTACAGCGCGGTGTGGTGACTGTGCATATTCACTGTGAGGTAACATAACGACACAGGTGTACAGCGCGGTGTGGTGACTGTGCATATTCACTGTGAGGTAACATAACGACACAGGTGTACAGCGCAATGTGGTGACTGTGCATATTCACTGTGAGGTAACATAACGACACAGGTGTACGGTGCAGTGTGTTGACCGTGCATATTCACTGTGATGTAATGTACAGACACAGGTGTACAGCGCGGTGTGGTGACTGTATGTTTTCACTGTGAGGTAACATAACGACACAGGTGTACAGCGCGGTGTGGTGACTGTGCATATTCACTGTGAGGTAACATAACGACCCAGGTATACAGCACGGTGTGGTGACTGTGCATATTCACTGTGAGGTAACATAACGACACAGTTGTACAGTGTGGTGTGTTGACTGCATATTCACTGTGATGTTATGTACAGACACAGGTGTACAGCGCGGTGTGTTGACTGTGCAGTGCCCTGTTGGCGGACATTGAGCGTCACTACCAGGACCCCAGTCTGCCCTACCCCAAGGAGGAGAACCCACTCATGTTTGAACTCACCGCTTACCTCGAGTCGGCCGGCTACCACAACCCCCTCATGAAGGTCAGCACCCAACGTGTGGTGTGGGACAGCCGTGTGTGTGGTGTGGGACAGCCGTGTGTGTGGTATGGGACAGCTGTGTGTGTGGTGTGGGACAGCCGTGTGTGGTGTGGGACAGCAGTATGCGGTGTGGGATAGCCTTGTGTGGTGTGGGGGACAGCTGTGTGGTGTGGGACAGCCATGTGTGTGTGTGTGTGCATGACTTCACATGAGTATTGATATCAGTCAGTCAAAACACAGGGTAAAAAAAAAAAGAAGTTGAGGACCACTTGGGAACTGTAACATGTCCTGTCACCTTCACTGAAGTATATACAGGGTCATAGAAATTGAGGACCACCTGGGAACTGTAACATGTCCTGTCACCTTCACCGTAGTACATACAGGGTCATAGAACGTTGAGGACCACTTGGGAACTGTAACATGTCCTGTCACCTTCACTGAAGTACATACAGGGCCATAGAACGTTGAGGACCACTTGGGAACTTCAACATGTCCTGTCACCTTCACTGAAGTATATACAGGGTCATAGAACGTTGAGGACCACTTGGGAACTGTAACATGTCCTGTCACCTTCACTGAAGTATATACAGGGTCATAGAAATTGAGGACCACCTGGGAACTGTAACATGTCCTGTCACCTTCATTGAAGTATATACAGGGTCATAGAAATTGAGGACCACTTGGGAACTGTAACATGTCCTGTCACCTTCACTGAAGTATATACAGGGTCATAGAAAGTTGAGGACTACTTGGGAACTTCAACATGTCCTGTCACCTTCACTGAAGTACATACAGGGTCATAGAATGTTGAGGACCACTTGGGAACTGTAACATGTCCTGTCACCTTAACTGAAGTATATACAGGGTCATAGAAAGTTGAGGACCACTTGGGAACTGTAACATGTCCTGTCACCTTCACTGAAGTATATACAGGGTCATAGAAAGTTGAGGACCACTTGGGAACTGTAACATGTCCTGTCACCTTCATTGAAGTATATACAGGGTCATAGAACGTTGAGGACCACTTGGGAACTGTAACATGTCCTGTCACCTTCATTGAAGTATATACAGGGTCATAGAAAGTTGAGGACCACTTGGGAACTGTAACATGTCCTGTCACCTTCATTGAAGTATATACAGGGTCATAGAAAGTTGAGGACCACTTGGGAACTGTAACATGTCCTGTCACCTTCACTGAAGTATATACAGGGTCATAGAAAGTTGAGGACCACTTGGGAACTTGCACAGTGTTCTTCTTGGGGGCATGGTGACATGATGCAGAGTTTTCAGTCAACAGGGGCGTGTGCAGTCAGTGTGATGAGGACGGCTCAGAACCACATGGGCTTTCTTGGACAGACACTTTTTTTTTCTTCTTTTTTTTTTTTTGTGCCCTGAAGAAACAGAGCTATTGTTTGTAAACCACTGAATATCTGTCAAGTTTTGTCTGAAACTTCAATTTTTCTACATCACCACATGCTGTTCATGTTGATACAGATCTACATCACTGCATGCTGTTCATGTTGTTACAGATCTACATCACCACATGCTGTTCATGTTGAAACAGATCTACATCACCACATGTTGTTCATGTTGTTACAGATCTACATCACCACATGCTGTTCATGTTGTTACAGATCTACATCACCACATGTTGTTCATGTTGTTACAGATCTACATCATTACATGCTGTTCATGTTGTCACAGATCTACATCACTACATGGTGTTCATGTTGTTACAGATCTATCATCACATGCTGTTCATGTTATTATAGATCTACATCACCACATGTTGTACATGTTGTTACAGATCTACATCACCACATGTTGTTCATGTTGTTACAGATCTACATCACCACATGTTGTTCATGTTGTTACAGATCTACATCACCACATGGTGTTCATGTTGTTACAGATCTACATCACCACATGTTGTTCATGTTGTTACAGATCTACATCACCACACAGAGACTGCCCCACTTTCCCCTCTTCACCTTCCTCTTCGCGCTGTCTCAGCTGCCCAAGCTGGTCTACAACCGCTCCATTGGTAATCATCCTGTCTGTCTCACCCATCATCGTTTTCTTCTTTCAGTTCAGTTATCGCTGTATAAAGAGAGCAGGAACACTCAGAAAACATGCCCACTTGCGCTGTGCAGTGTAAAATCTGACATTCAAATCATGCATTTGAACACTAAAAAAAACAACAAAAAAAAACCCACAAAAAAACCCCAATAAAAACCAAACTAACTTGCATGCATGACCCTTTGCAGGCAGCCAACCGGATATTTAAGCACTAATTTATGTTCATACACATACACACACACACATACACACATACACACACACATACACATACACACACACACACACACACATACACATCACACACACACACACACACAGAGTCATCATGCAGAGAGCAAGAAGTTACACTGTATGTTGCAGACACACTGACACACAGCATACAGAGAACAAGACATTACACAATGTGTTGCAGACGCACTGACACACAGTATACACATGTTACAGACACACAGCATACAGAGAGAACAGCACATACACTGTATGTTACAGACACACTGACACACAGCGTACAGAGAACACTGTATGTTACAGACACACTGACGTGCAAAAAGGTGGCGGACCCCCTGGACGCCCCTCCTCTGGTGGTGGGGATCTTCACCCTGCTGAAGCAGTTCCACAACGAGAACACCAAACACTTCCTCCACTTCCTCACCCAGTACGTCCGCTCCGTCGTCGACACCATGGGAAGGTGAGGCCTTGCCGGCTGGTCTGGGTGCTAGTCTTTCTGATGGCACCATAAACCGAGGCTGCATGTGCAGCAAGCGCTTTTTGCACATGAAAGAGCCCATGGCAACTAAAAGGTTGCCCATGGCAAAGTTGTGTAGTGCAATCCATGTTGATGGCAAACCAAAATTGAAAAAAGAAAAAAAACAAAAGAAAAAAAATTAGTTGGTGTTGCACAGTGGCGATGCATTCTTCCTTGGGAGAGCTGCCTGAATTTCACTCACCAAGAAATGTTGTGTACAAATTTCACTCACCAAGAAATGTTGTGTACACATTTATCTCACTGAGAAATGTTGTGTACACATTTCACTCACCAAGAAATGTTGTGTACAAATTTCACTCACCAAGAAATGTGTACAAATTTCTCTCACCAAGAAATGTTGTGTACAAATTTCTCTCACCAAGAAATGTTGTGTACAAATTTCACTCACCAAGAAATGTTGTGTACAAATTTCACTCACCAAGAAATGTTGTGTACAAATTTCACTCACCAAGAAATGTTGTGTACAAATTTCTCTCACCAAGAAATGTTGTGTACAAATTTCACTCACCAAGAAATGTTCTGTACAAATTTCACTCACCAAGAAATGTTGTGTACAAATTTCACTCACTGAGAAATGTTGTGTACAAATTTCACTCACGAAGAAATGTTGTGTACAAATTTCTGTCACCAAGAAATGTCGTGTACAAATTTCACTCACTAAGAAATGTTGTGTACAAATTTCTCTCACTGAGAAATGTTCTGTACAAATTTACCTCACCAAGAATTGTGTACAAATTTCTCTCAGCGAGATATGTTGTGCTTGGTTGTTGATTGTGTGTGTGTGTGTGTGTGTGTGTGTGTGTGTGTGTGTGTGTGTTGTTGCTTTTTCCATTTACCCACCAGGCACTGTTATTGAGATTCGAACCTGGGACCCTCAGACTGAAATTCCAATGTTTCGCCACTTGAATATTTATATGCCTTTTGCGCCCTTCAACACAACATGCATGCTCACACTCATTTGCTCACTCTCTCTCTCTCTCTCATACTTTTTTTGTTTTGAGGACTTGTGCGGGTAACGTTTAGATGAATAGGCGCTGTATAAATAAATAAACCTTTTAAAACTTTATTCAAAGGTTATCTTCTCAGTGTAGTGATAGCCATTTCTTCCCCTTGCTTCAACAACCTCCCCCCCTCCTCCTCTCCCCCACATACGTACACATTGATGTTTTGTTTGGTGTCTCACACAGTGCCAAGACACCAGAGGGAACACAGGACGTGCTGAATGTCCTCATGTTTCTGGAGGACTTCATCTTCTACAGTGGTCTGCCCAGAAAGGTGTGTGTGTGTGTGTGTGTGTGTGTGTGTGTGCGCGCGCACATATGTGATTGTATGTGTGTGTGTATGTGCACATATGTGATTGTGTGTGTGTGTCTGTGTGTGTGTCTGTGTGAGTGTGTGTGTGTGTGTGGACAGGCATTTTGCATACTGCTTGTGTGTGTGCCTGTGTGAGTGTATGTTTGCTTATATGCAAAGTCTGTCTGTGGTTAAACAGCAACTTTCTGTGCTATTACTGCGTGTGTTGTGTGTGGTAAAACAGCAACGTTCTGTACTATTACTACTCAGTGTGTTGTGTGTGGTAAAACAGCAACGTTCTGTACTATTACTGCTCAGTGTGTTGTGTGTGGTAAAACAGCAACTTTCTGTACTATTACTGCTCAGTGTGTTGTGTGTGGTAAAACAGCAACGTTCTGTACTATTACTGCTCAGTGTGTTGTGTGTGGTAAAACAGCAACTTTCTGTACTATTACTACTCAGTGTGTTGTGTGTGGTAAAACAGCCACTTTCTGTACTATTACTGCTCAGTGTGTTGTGTGTGGTAAAACAGCCACTTTCTGTACTATTACTACTCAGTGTGTTGTGTGTGGTAAAACAGCAACGTTCTGTACTATTACTGCTCAGTGTGTTGTGTGTGGTAAAACAGCAACTTTCTGTACTGTTACTGCTCAGTGTGTTGTGTGTGGTAAAACAGCAACGTTCTGTACTATTACTGCTCAGTGTGTTGTGTGTGGTAAAACAGCCACTTTCTGTACTGTTACTGCTCAGTGTGTTGTGTGTGGTAAAACAGCCACTTTCTGTACTATTACTACTCTGTGTGTTGTGTGTGGTAAAACAGCCACTTTCTGTACTATTACTGCTCTGTGTGTTGTGTGTGGTAAAACAGCAACTTTCTGTACTATTACTGCTCAGTGTGTTGTGTGTGGTAAAACAGCAACGTTCTGTACTATTACTGCTCTGTGTGTTGTGTGTGGTAAAACAGCAACTTTCTGTACTATTACTGCTCAGTGTGTTGTGTGTGGTAAAACAGCCACTTTCTGTACTATTACTACTCGGTGTGTTGTGTGTGGTGAAACAGCAACGTTCTGTACTATTACTGCTCAGTGTGTTGTGTGTGGTAAAACAGCCACTTTCTGTACTATTACTGCTCAGTGTGTTGTGTGTGGTAAAACGGCCACTTTCTGTACTATTACTACTCAGTGTGTTGTGTGTGGTAAAACAGCAACGTTCTGTACTATTACTGCTCAGTGTGTTGTGTGTAGTAAAACAGCAACTTTCTGTACTGTTACTGCTCAGTGTGTTGTGTGGTAAAACAGCAACGTTCTGTACTATTACTGCTCAGTGTGTTGTGTGTGGTAAAACAGCCACTTTCTGTACTGTTACTGCTCAGTGTGTTGTGTGTGGTAAAACAGCCACTTTCTGTACTGTTACTGCTCAGTGTGTTGTGTGTGGTAAAACAGCCACTTTCTGTACTATTACTACTCTGTGTGTTGTGTGTGGTAAAACAGCAACGTTCTGTACTATTACTACTCTGTGTGTTGTGTGTGGTAAAACAGCCACTTTCTGTACTATTACTGCTCAGTGTGTTGTGTGTGGTAAAACAGCAACTTTCTGTACTGTGTGTTGTCACTGATGTAGTTCATCTATATATATAAAAAAAAAGAAAAAAAGAAATGATCCATTGAATCATCACACACACACACAAATTTACATCATTTCTTTTTTCTTTCCCAGACCCTGGAGTCCTTTTTGCCAACGTACGTGCTGGATGAGTATCGCACACAGTTTGCACAGTGATGGAGATCGCACACAGTTTGCACAGTGATGGGGATCGCACACAGTTTGCACTGTGATGGGGATCGCACACAGTTTGCACTGTGATGATGCCTGCCGTGTGGTGACCTGTGGGAACAGTGAAATCCTGCTGTCCTGGCTGCCGTGCCTTTTTCAGGAACACATTCCTCGTTCTGTGGGAGGTAGTGTGTGTGTGAAGTGATGTGAATGTGTAGTGTGAGTGAACGCGAGTTACAGTGCAGGTCAGTCGCAGTGCATGTGAGTGGATGTAATGTGTGTTGTGTGAATTGATGTGAATGTGTAGTGTGAGTGAACATGGGTTGCAGTGCATGTGTGTGAGTGTAATGTGTGATGTATGAAATGATGTGAATGTGGGTTTTGGTGAATGCAATATGTGTTGGAGTGCTGAGTTGTGTGGGAACAGTTTTTGAGCTGATCCATTTTTACTTTGTGTGATCTTGTGGTAGTTTTATTATTAATGGTTTTGAAAATGGATAAAAAGAGGATTGTGCTATATAGGCTCTTGCTCTTGTGAATTTACCTCTGCATGTGTATGTGTGTGTGTGTGTTTGTAGATGTAGTGTGTGTGTGTGTGTGTGTGTGCACAGGTGTGCATGTGTTTGTTTTTTTTAGTCCAGAATAGTGCCAAAATGAACATGGAATTCTGTTCATTGAACGTCCATCCCTACAGTTCACAGAGTTTGATAAGCATTCCTGCTACTGCAGTATTGTTCTGTGGTCATTGTTCAGAAGGAAAAAAAGGTGCTGAAGTTTCATGAATAGGAGCAAGAAAGTGTCAGAGTTTGTTCCATGATAAAAAAAAAAAAAAAAAAAAAGCCACTGCTAATGCTGTGTTTAAACTAAAAGATTTGTTCTCCAGTCATGCAGTAGTTTTTTTGTACAAGTCATTCTGAAATAAGAAGAGAACATTTTTTTCTTTTGACCTCATGGTGCCGTTTAGGAGTGATCCGTTCTGGATGGGTCATTAAGGCAGTGTGATGTTTCCTGTGAATGTGAATGTTAAGGTCATTGAGGCAGTGTGATGTTCCTTATGAATGTGAATGTTAAGGTCATTGAGGCAGTGTGATGTTCCTTATGTGATGTTTCCTATGAATGTGAATGTTAAGGTCATTGAGGCAGTGTGATGTTCCTTATGAATGTGAATGTTAAGGTCATTGAGGCAGTGTGATGTTCCTTATGAATGTGAATGTCAAGGTCATTGAGGCGATGTGATGTTTCCTATGAATGTGAATGTTTAGGTCATTGAGGCAGTGTAACATTCCTTATGAGTGGTCATTAAGGGAGACGTTACACATATCTTGATTTGATAACATGGATTAGAAAAGAATATGGTTGATGCGTTATGTTGAGGAGTGTAAATTGTTTAGGTATGTATGTTCATGTATCTGCAGTCTGTTGTTCTGCAGGGTTGTCATTCTGAAATTGGTGTCCATTCTGATTCTTTTATGTAAGTTGTGATTGCTTGCATTGACTTTGTACTGCTGTATTAGGGATGAATGTGTTGACCGTAACGTGAGTGAGTTATTAACAGACATTGCTGTGTGTGCTTGGAGCTCTGTGGCAGAGTTGGGAACACATTGGACTTCTGATCCAGTGTTTCACCAGTGATCAGGGTTCACGGCCCACGGCTGTGCCGCTTAACTTCCAGCAGAGCTATTTAGTTTCAGAGTTCAGTGAGCGGTCAGGAGCACGGCTGCTGACCTAGATTCCTCTGGGATGGGAGGGGGGGGGGGGAGGGGAGCGCGCGCCGCGCTCTTTGTGCCTATGTTTCCAGCAGAGAAAGGTGTATTGTTTAAGTGATTTTCATTTAATCATATTCGTGCACACCGGTTTTTGTTTGCTGTCATTTTTGTGTACATGATTCCAGTGAATGTGAACTTTAAGTGTGTTGTGTGATTTACCAGACACTGTCCGAGTGTTTGTGTTACATCCAGTTATTTGACCTAAGTGTGTGTGTGTGAGTGCCGACAAAAATGGAATCTGGTGCGGTAGTGGCAGCATTGCTGACTGGGCAACACACCTTCAGTGAACACTTGAGATGTTTGGATAATATGTGTCGTGTGTGTGGTGAGCGGGTTCTCAGAAGAGATAAAGATAAGGGGTTGAATGCAAGACTTTGTGCCAAGTATTCTTCTGAACTGTTTAGTTTTTTCGGTCTAGATGTTTCGAATGATGAAGAGGGCAAACATCCCACATGCATTTGTATCAAGTGCTACAAAAAAATGAACAAGGGGGGGAGGCAACACACGCAGTCGTCAATTCACTCAAAAGAAAGTATTAGGGATGCAGTCACAAGATGACAAACTACGTGTCATCATGCAAGAGCACATGACTATTGTCTCCCCCATGCTTCAGCAAGTCGTACCCCAAGCAGGAGAATCACGGCACAAATCAAAAAGTAAAGAATAAAGAAATTTTCAGCCCTGTTCTTTTCTCCACCCTGAATCCCTCCCTCCCGCACACACACATTGTAAGGAAAAAACAAGAAAAGAAAAAAAATGTTTGAGTTTAGTCAGTGTCACACTTCAACTGAGTGGATTACCAACTACAAACAAGGAGTTCATACGGATTTATAAGTTCAGGTAGGAATGGATTTTATTATTTAGAACTTACAAATGCATGTCAGTACGTTACATTGTGATCGTTTACTAAAAGCATGGTATCGTCAAGGTGTATCTTTTAGACTGACCAAATGCATGTCGCAAGCAAAGGCACACATACTGACACGCAAAACATCTAGTCGGCGAAAATCTCTCCCCCCCTCTCTGTGTGCGTCTCTCTCTCTCTCTCTCTCTCTGCGTCTGTCTCTCTCCCTCTCTCTCTGTGCCTCTCCCCTTTCTCTCTCCGTACACGTTCCTCTGTTTCTCAGTATGTCTGTCCCTGCATATATGTCTGTCTGTCCGTCTCTCTTCCCGTGATGTTGAGAGAAGTGTGAAACTTAAGTGGCTGGCAGCAGTTCTCAGTGGAGCTGATCGTTAAATACTGACACTAATTCCGGGGCGGTCTGCCACCTCTAGGTAATGTATCGGCTATATTTTCCTTCCAGTTGTATCGTGGAGACATGCATGTATATCATGATACAAGTTTTATCTCCAAGTAAAACGATGTACACACACAACACGGAGTTGAAATTGAACTACGTTCCGTGTGTGTTCCTCAGTTCGAACAGAATGTTCGTGTGCTCGCTAAGTTTTGGACCGCTTGTACACTGCCTGTAGGAAATTAAACCTGCTCATGTTTGGTATCGTTAAATTTGTCAGAAAATCACACATCCATTCACACCCATAGCGCCCTTCTTGTTGCATTCTGACATAGAGTATTATTTTTAAAAAGCACATAACCCTGTTTCTGACAGTTTATCAGCAGCAGCGAAGCTGTTCACAGCTGTACACACTGCCCGTGTAACATGCGCTCCGCAAAGAATAGCGCGAAGTTAGTGGTGCGCCAGAGCGCTGCCCCATATACTGCCTGCCTGTCTGTCCAGGCTATCACCTTTCCAACGTTTCGCGCTCGCTCGCTGTTCATCCCTCTCCCCTCCGCTTCGCGCCAAAACTAAAAGGGCTGCCTTGTGCCGCCGTGGGCCCCGTTTTGGCATGCTGTGTCCTTAGGAAAAGTGCTTTACTCAGTTTTCTTCACCGTAGCTGTAGGAGGATGCCAGGAAATATGTTACCATTACTCTAGGGGGGGGGGGGGGGGGATCCCAGGGAATCTTTCACCATTACTCTAGGGGGATCCCAGGGAATCTTTCACCATTACTCTAGGGGAGATCCCAGGGAATCTTTCATCATTACTCTAGGGGGGGGGGGGGGGGGATCCGAGGGAATCTTTCACCATTACTCTAGGGGGATCCCAGGGAATCTTTCATCATTACTCTAGGGGGGGGGATCCTAGGGAATCTTTCATCATTACTCTAGGGGGTGGATCCCAGGGAATCTTTCATCATTACTCTAGGGGGGGGGGATCCCAGGGAATCTTTCACCATTACTCTAGGGGGGTGGATCCTAGGGAATCTTTCATCATTACTCTAGGGGGGGGGATCCCAGGGAATCTTTCATCATTACTCTAGGGGGGGGATCCCAGGGAATCTTTCATCATTACTGTAGGGGAGGGATCCGAGGGAATCTTTCACCATTACTCTAGGGGGATCCCAGGGAATCTTTCATCATTACTCTAGGGGGGGATCCTAGGGAATCTTTCACCATTACTCTAGGGGGGATCCCAGGGAATCTTTGATCATTACTTGAGGGGGATCCCAGGGAATCTTTCATCATTACTCTAGGGGGGATCCCAGGGAATCTTTCATCATTACTCTAGTGGGATCCCAGGGAATCTTTCACCATTACTCTAGGGGGGATCCCAGGGAATCTTTCATCACTACTCTAGGGGGGATCTCTAGAGAATTGTTTACCATAGCTCTAGGGGATCCTAGGGATATTTCACCATAGCTCTAGGGGCTTACAGGGAATTGGTTACCATAGCTTAAGGGAGGTCCATCCCAGGGAAACTTTCACCATATCTCTTGGGGGGTCCATCCCAGGGAAACTTTCACCTCAGCTTCAGGGGGTCCCAAGGGATCTTTTACTACTTTGTATTGGTCACTCTGATCCTGCATGCTCTTCTCAAATCTGCATTGCCACACACATAGAAAGGCAGGCATGCCTTCAAAGCATAATCACCGAGGTTTCTGGGCCAAGAAGTGGACATACTCAGTTTTTCATGGACACAGCAATGAAGAGAAAGGAATTTGGAAAGGGAGGGCACTTCCGGAAGGTTTAAGGGAAACAACTCTTCATGGCAGACAATCCTTGCTCAGAATGAAGCTCTGATGCATGATTTTCTTTTTATATATTCGTTCTAGAAATTGAATGTCACAATGGACCCAGCCAAGCAGAATGCAGTGCGTCCTGCGTGTACGTGTTATTAGAATGCCCGAGATGAATAATGAATTATCCCAGAACATGGACATTTGTTCTGTACCTGTTATTTACTTGTGTGCTGGCTGGTGTCAAGTGCTAAAGATTCTTGACACGAAGATGTGTACCCTTGCTTACAAGCAAACGTTTTTGTACTTGTTTATTCATGTTCAATGCTCATTTAGACCTGTTTATTTGTAAACATGAGAATATAATTTTAAAAAAATTAAAAAATTTTTTTTTTATATATATGTAATATAGTTTTCCATTTGGAAAGAAAGACAGAAATGTGCACATCTGTGGAGGGGCTCATGCAATTCAGTGTTAATCTGATAATAAACCGATAACAATGATGAGATGTGTATGTGTGTGGATAAATCAGTCACCTGCCGCACAAACCATACACCACAAGTATAAAAATCAAACTCACTCATATTCATTCTCCTTTTATTCATTCTCCATGAAATATGCAATATTAAGGATCATGATCCTGAGTACACTTTATAATATCAAGTGTTTTAAATTACAGCAATCATGGAAATTAATAAAATTAAATCATTTGTCGTTTCAAAGCTTCATACCATGATGAAAAATAAGTTTCATATTTCACTACACACATACATGTATACTCACATGTTTATCTACCTGCCTATCTATCCAGTTATATATACTGATCACTACACACACACACATATATATACACATGTTTATGTGTATCTACCTACCTATCCATCCAGTTATACTTATCATTTCACTACAAACACACACACACACGTATATGTGTATCCACCTATCCAGTTATACATATCATTTCACTACGCACACAGAAATGGGGGAAAGAAAGACAAAATGAAAGATTGACAGACAACCCAACACAAGTGCAACCCAAATACATACTGATCTTTGAGCTTCATTTTACGTATATAAAACTAGGATCATTGCAAACTTGCATAGATATACCTTTTCTTTTTTTCTTTTTTTTTTTTTAAACGGGTTAACAAATCATCGACAATGGTCACCATCATGGATTATGAATTTTAATGTATTATGCCTGTATTGTGTGGGAGACTAATTCAGTAAGTGAAGATTTGGAAATACGGCAAACTTGTAACAGTTTTATTATTGTAGAATTGTGGAGGTAATGTAACAGTTTCTTTCAAACAGAAAATAACAGTCTTTTCCCTGACTTGGAGTGCATCATGAACAGAGTCCTTGACTGTACCTGCTGTGATGTGTAGGGTGTGTCGTCAGTACAGAACGTGTTGACTACTGATGACAAGATAGTGATGTGTAGGGTGTGTCGCCACTACAGAACACGTGTTGGCCACTGACAAGATAGTGATGTGTAGGGTGTGTCGTCAGTACAGAACGTGTTGACTACTGACAAGATAATGATGTGTAGGGTGTGTCGTCAGTACAGAACACGTTTTGACCACTGACAACAAGATAGTGATGTGTAGGGTGTGTCGTCACTACAGAATGAGTTGACCACTGACGACAAGATAGTGATGTGTAGGTTGTGTCATCACTACAGAACGTGTTGACCACTGACGACAAGATAGTGATGTGTAGGGTGTGTCATCACTACAGAACGTGTTGACCACTGATGACAAGATGTGTAGGGTGTGTCGTCAGTGCAGAACGTGTTGACCACTGACAAGATAGTGATGTGTAGGGTGTGTCATCAGTGCAGAACACGTGTTGACCACTGACAAGATAGTGATGTGTAAAGTGTGTCGTCAGTATGGAACATGTTGACCACTGATGACAAGATAGTGATATGTAGGGTGTGTCATCACTACAGAACGTGTTGACTACTGATAACAAGATAGTGATGTGTAGGGTGTGTCGTCACTACAGAACGTGTCGTCAGTACAGAACGTGTTGACCATTGATGACAAGATAGTGATGTGTAGGGTGTGTCGTCACTCAGAATGTGTTGACCACTGATGACAAGATAGTGATGTGTAGAGTGTGTCATCACTACAGAATATGACAAGATAGTGATGTGTAGGGTGTGTCGTCAGTACAGAACGTGTTGACCACTGATGACAAATTGGCAGTGACGCTGACAACAAAGTAGCGTTGACCACTGACAACAAGCAAGTACTGTGCTGTGCTGTGTAGTGTGTGTCAGTACGGACCCTGTGTGTTGATCACTGACGACAAATGGGCGGTAACGCTGACTAGTCCACAGTGTAGACGCCCTGAGCAATGAGGTCCTGCCACACCTTGCCCCTGGGCCACTCGTGGTCATCCAGAGAGGCCTCCTTCATGTCCACACTGTACCCCGGGGCCTGCCAACAACTCAGTCAGTCATACAGGAATCAGAAAGCACACATTCTCTTCATGTCCACACTGTACCCCACTGCCAACAATTCACTGTCAGTCATACAGGAATCACAAAGCACCGTTCTCCTCCTTGTTGCCAAGACAACCTGCGTGGCAAGGGGTGTGGTGTGGGTGACAGGAACACTGTCATTAACTGAGGGAACAGAACGTTAACAGCACGACTCTGACGTCCGTTAACAGCACGACTCTGACGTCCGTTAACAGCACGACTCTGACGTCCATGGAAATTGTACAACAGACAGCTCGAGAGTGTGTGCTCACATGACTCAGGCTTATAGAGGCACGTCACATGATCTGAGCTCGCGAAGTTGATTGGCTCTGCAAAGTTGCGAGCAACAAAGGTGATAGAGGTAGAACGTGAGAAAAAGGCTTCTCTTCTCGACTTTTTGCTTCATTTTTTGTTTCTCCATTGTGCATACGATGGTACGTCATTGTACAGAGTCAGGTTGTAGCAATGGAGGCTATCAACAGAAGAACGCTGCTTTTGCCTTTGTCGATCGCCTTTGGAATTGCGGCTCGCGATTTCGAATAAAAGTTGGATGCGCATGCGCAAGATACGAGATGGTTGCGGGACTCTCCAGCGGTCCTTCAGCTAAAACTAGTACCGCACACACACACACACACACTATACCCAATCTGTGGCGGTATGTAGCATCATACACACTATACCCAACCTGTGGCGGTATGTAGCATCATACACACTATACCCTACCTGTGGCGGTATGTAGCATCATACACACTATACCCAACCTGTGGCGGTATGTAGCATCATACACACTATACCCTACCTGTGGCGGTATGTAGCATCATACACACTATACCCAACCTGTGGCGGCATGTAGCATCATACCCAATTACCCAACCTGTGGCGGTATGTAGCATCATACACACTATACACAACCTGTGGCGGTATGTAGCATCATACACACTATTCCGAACCTGTGGCAGTATGTAGCATCATACACACTATCTGTGGCGGTATGTAGCATCATACACACTATCTGTGGCGGTATGTAGCATCATACACACTATACCCAACCTGTGGCGGTATGTAGCATCATACACACTATACCCAACCTGTGGCGGTATGTAGCATCATACACACTATACCCAACCTGTGGCGGTATGTAGCATCATACACACTATACCCTACCTGTGGCGGTATGTAGCATCATACACACTATTCCCAACCTGTGGCGGTATGTAGCATCATACACACTATACCCAACCTGTGGCGGTATGTAGCATCATACACACTATACCCAACCTGTGGCGGTATGTAGCATCATACACACTATACCCAACCTGTGGCGGCATGTAGCATCATACACACTATACCCAACCTGTGGCGGTATGTAGCATCATACACACTATCTGTGGCGGTATGTAGCATCATACACACTATACCCAACCTGTGGCGGTATGTAGCATCATACACACTATACCCAACCTGTGGCGGCATGTAGCATCCTCTGTTCATGATGCAGGGGTTTTTAAAGTGCTCGTGAAGATGGTCCAGGTACTCCGTCATTCTGACAACACAGTTTTCATTGTTGTTGTCGTTGTTGTTGTTGTTGTCCTTTCATGAAAGTTCGTTTTGCCAAATTGAACATTTTACAATTTTTATTAAACACAACTGGACATTCTAATACATTGTAGCAAAGCTTTTTTTGTTTTTTGTTGTTGTTTTATTTTAACAGAAAACTAGTAAGAAACATTAAAATGAATGAAGAATGAACGAAATAAATGTCAGAAAAAGGCCTTCTGTTTTTACCAGTACAGTCCCCCTCCCACCCCCCGAACAACCCCACCTTCCGCCCCCACCCTCTCCTCACTAAAAAAAACAACAACCCCAAAACAAAGCAAAACAAAAAAAGCACACAACAGAGCGCAACACACATCCTGTCTGTGTAAAACCATGACACGAATAGGTATAAAGGAAACAACAGCATGGTAGCCGAATGGTTAGAGGCCTGAGTTTCCCAAGTTCGATCCCCAGGTACGACTAACCTGGTGGGTTAAGTAAGAGTCCAGGTGTGTTTTTTTTCCAGTATCCCAGGTCACCATACTATGTGCAGACCTGCTGGTGCCTGAACCCCCTTCGTGCATATACGCATATACAAGATAACATACGCGCGTTACAGATCCTGTAATCTGTGTCAGTGTTCAGTGGGTTATGGAAAGAAGAACATACCCAGCATCCATCAACCACGACAGAGTCATCAGCATGTTGATGTTGGTCTGTGTGATGGAAAAAAGGAAGAATTGATTGATTGATGTGGATACTTATATAGCGCCTATCCTCGGTCAGAGACCAAGCTCTAAGCGCTTTACATACACGGGGACATTTGCACCACAGGCTGCCAACCTGGGTAGAGCCGACTGACGGCTGCCACTGGGCGCTCATCATTCGTTTCCTGTGTCATTCAATCACATTTCAGACGCACACGCATACACACTCAGACAGACATGTAACATTTTACGTGTATGACCGTTTTTATTTACCCCGCCATGTAGGCAGCCATACTCCGTTTTCGGGGGTGTGCATGCTGGGTATATTCTTGTTTCCATAACCCACCGAACGCTGACATGGATTACAGGATCTTTAACGTGCGTATTTGATCTTCTGCACGCGCATACACACGAAGGGGGTTCAGGCACTAGCAGGTCTGCACATATGTTGACCTGGGAGATCGGAAAAATCTCCACCCTTTACCCACCAGGTGCACCGAGATTCGAACCCGGGACCCTCAGATTGAAAGTCCAGCGCTTTAACCACTCGGCTATTGCACCCGTCAAGAAGATACATTTAGTTTGATTTAGTTTGATTGCTGCACATCCTGCTCTCATCATCATGAAAATTAAAAAAAAAACAAAAAACATATTCCCAGTTCCACATTAATAAACTAAAAATGAAAGTAGATTCTTTAAACTGAATAGTTAGAGGAAGCCAGGTTTTTTTTTTTCAATGTACAATCCGCAGATTATCTTATATCAGTGTCTGCACATTGGAACACACAAACACTCACCATTCACCATGAACACACGCACGCAGGCGCAGCACACACACACACACACACACACACACACACACACACACACACACACACACACACACCACAGAGAAACACACAGACACACACGCACGCACACACACAACACTCACACACCACAGAGAAACACACACACACATACACACACAGACACATGCACACCCGCCCCCCCCCGCCCCCCTACACACACACTGACCTGTTGTCCAGGGAAGCAGACACAGCGATGTAGTCAAACAGAGACAGATGCTGGATCAACTCACACAGACCTACACCTCCACCGTGAGGGCACACCGGCACTGCGGACACACAACACAGTGCTATGTCATTACATACATCATCATGTGCACTGCGGACACACAACACAATGCTATGTCATTACATACATCATCATGTGCACTGCGGACACAACACAGTGCTATGTCATTACATACATCATCATGTGCACTGCGGACACACAACACAGTGCTATGTCATTACACACATAATCATGTGCACTGCGGACAAACACAACACAATGCTATGTCATTGCATACATCATCATGTGCACTGCAGACACACAAAACACAATGCTATGCCATTACATACGTCATCAGTGTGCACTGCGGACACACAACACAATGCTATGTCATTACATACATCATGTGCACTGCGGACACACAACACAATGCTATGTCATTACATACATCATCAGTGTGCACTGCGGACACACAACACAATGCTATGTCATTACATACATCATCATGTGCACTGCCGACACACAACACAATGCTATGTCATTACATACATCATCATGTGCACTGCCGACACACAACACAATGCTATGTCATTACATACATCATCAGTGTGCACTGCTGACACACAACACAATGCTATGTCATTACATACATCATAATGTGCACTGCGGACACACAACAATGCTATGTCATTACACACATCATAATGTGCACTGCAGACACACAACAATGCTATGTCATTACATACATCGTCATGTTCACTGCGGACACACAACACAATGCTATGCCATTGCATACATCATAATGTGCACTGCGGACACAAAACAATGCTATGTCATTACATTCATCATTATGTGCACTGCGGACACACAACACAATGCTATGCCATTTCATACATCATAATGTGCACTGCGGACACACAACACAATGCTATGTCATTACATACATCATGTGCACTGCGGACACACAACAATGCTATGTCATTACATACATCATTATGTGCACTGCGGACACACAACACAATGCTATGTCATTACATACATCTTCATGTGCACTGCGGACACACAACACAATGCTATGCCATTACATACATCATAATGTGCACTGCGGACACACAACACAATGCTATGCCATTACACACATCATGTGCACTGCGGACACACACAACACAATGCTATGCCATTACACGCATCATAATGTGCACTGCGGACACACAACACAATGCTATGCCATTTCATACATCATAATGTGCACTGCGGACACACAACACAATGCTTATTACAGAGAGACAGACAGAGACAGACAGAGAGAGAGATTAAATATTAAATCCAGGCCCAGATGTCTGTTTTTTTCATAATGGAGACCACACACACACACACACACACACACACACACACACACACACACACACACACACACGTATATACATATACATACATCTCTCCAAACATGTATCTCTCTCTCTCTCTCTCTCTCTCTCTCTCTCTCTCACACACACACAGACACACACACACACACCCACACCAACACACACACCCACACCCACACCCACACCAACACACCCACACACCCACCCACCCACCCACCCACGCACCCCACCTCCAAACTTGTTAGCCATGAGGATGACGGCCACACATTCACTGACACCCCCCAGACGACAGGCGTCGATCTGACAGAACTGCATGGCTCCAGACTGCAGGAACTGTTTGAACAGCACACGGTTCTGGCACTGCTCCCCTGTGGCCACGCCCATCCCCAGTGGCTTCAGTGCCTGGTCACCACATCAACATGACGACGATAACAACAATGACAATGATGACGATAATAACAATGATAATGATAATTACAAAGACAAAGACAACAACAACAATAATAATAATAGCAACTACAATAATAATGATAACAGTCATCACAATCATGATAATAACAAGAAGAAGAAGAAGAAGAAGCAAGAGAAGGAGGAGCTGCAGTAATGGTGT
>NC_134895.1:6634066-6641566 GCF_041734735.1 Babylonia areolata | reverse complement strand
CTGCTTGGCAGATGTGGTGTGGCGTATATGGATTTGTCCGAACGCAGTGACGCCTCCTTGAACTCAGCCCTTCCTCGGGTGGGGAACCCTCGCCGCTGACCACAGCACCTGGTGTCTGAGGAGAGGCGTCTTCAGGACTTCGACCTGAGAATCGTCCCCGCAAAGAGGAGGGTGGCATGTGTGGGTCTGATGAACAGGGCTGTGTTCCAACCTCAGGGCTCACTGAAGTCTTCATCGTTCACGATGGACTTCCATGACAGTAACTGTGGTGTAACGAAGTGAAAAATGATAACAGCTGGTGCAGAATCAAAGGTACCTTAAGAAGAAAATAAAACAACGTTTCCAGTCTTAGACTCTTTCTCAAGTGGAGAGGTGTTGCCAGGCAGTGTACTGTGAAGTGTGGAGGTGTTGCCAGGCAGTGTACTGTGAAGTGTGGAGGTGTTGCCAGGCAGTGTACTGTGAAGTGTGGAGGTGTTGCCAGGTAGTGTACTGTGAAGCGTGGAGGTGTTGGCAGGCAGTGTACTGTGAAGTGTGGAGGTGTTGCCAGGCAGTGTACTGTGAAGTGTGGAGGTGTTGGCAGGCAGTGTACTGTGAAGTGTGGAGGTGTTGGCAGGCAGTGTACTGTGAAGTGTGGAGGTGTTGGCAGGCAGTGTACTGTGAAGTGTGGAGGTGTTGCCAGGCAGTGTACTGTGAAGTGTGGAGGTGTTGGCAGGCAGTGTACTGTGAAGTGTGGAGGCAGTATACTGTGAAGTGTGGAGGTGTTGGCAGGCAGTGTACTGTGAAGTGTGGAGGTGTTGCCAGGCAGTGTATTGTGAAGTGTGGAGGTGTTGGCAGGCAGTGTACTGTGAAGTGTGGAGGTGTTGGCAGGCAGTGTACTGTGAAGTGTGGAGGTGTTGCCAGGCAGTGTACTGTGAAGTGTGAAGGTGTTGCTAGGCTGTGTACTGTGAAGTGTGGAGGTGTTGGCAGGCAGTGTACTGTGAAGCGTGGAGGTGTTGCCAGGCAGTGTATTGTGAAGTGTGGAGATGTTGCCAGGCAGTGTATTGTGAAGTGTGGAGGTGTTGCCAGGCAGTGTATTGTGAAGTGTGGAGGTGCTGGCAGGCAGTGTATTGTGAAGTGTGGAGGTGTTGGCAGGCAGTGTACTGTGAAGTGTGGAGGTGTTGCCAGGCAGTGTACTGGAGGTGCTGGCAGGCAGTGTACTGTGAAGTGTGGAGGTGTTGCCAGGCAGTGTACTGTGAAGTGTGGAGGTGTTACCAGGCAGTGTACTGTGGAGTGTGGAGGTGTTGGCAGGCAGTGTACTGTGAAGTGTGGAGGCAGTGTACTGTGAAGTGTGGAGGTGTTGGCAGGCAGTGTACTGTGAAGTGTGGAGGCGTTGCCAGGCAGTGTACTGTGAAGTGTGGAGGTGTTGCCAGGCAGTGTACTGTGAAGTGTGGAGGTGTTGCCAGGCAGTGTATTGTGAAGTGTGGAGGTGTTGGCAGTCAGTGTACTGTGAAGTGTGGAGGTGTTGCCAGGCAGTGTACTGTGAAGTGTGGAGGTGTTGCCAGGCAGTGTATTGTGAAGTGTGGAGGTGTTGCCAGGCAGTGTACTGTGAAGTGTGGAGGCGTTGCCAGGCAGTGTATTGTGAAGTGTGGAGGTGTTGCCAGGCAGTGTACTGTGGAGTGTGGAGGTGTTGGCAGGCAGTGTACTGTGAAGTGTGGAGGTGTTGGCAGGCAGTGTACTGGAGGTGTTGGCAGGCAGTGTATTGTGAAGTGTGGAGGTGTTGCCAGGCAGTGTACTGGAGGTGTTGGCAGGCAGTGTACTGTGAAGTGTGGAGGTGTTGGCAGGCAGTGTACTGTGGAGTGTGGAGGTGTTGGCAGGCAGCGTACTGGAGGTGTTGGCAGGCAGTGTATTGTGAAGTGTGGAGGTGTTGCCAGGCAGTGTACTGGAGGTGTTGGCAGGCAGTGTACTGTGAAGTGTGGAGGTGTTGACAGGCAGTGTACTGGAGGCGTTGGCAGGGAGTGTACTGTGAAGTGTGGAGGTGTTGCCAGGCAGTGTACTGTGAAGTGTGGAGGTGTTGCCAGGTAGTGTACTGTGAAGCGTGGAGGTGTTGGCAGGCAGTGTACTGTGAAGTGTGGAGGTGTTGCCAGGCAGTGTACTGTGAAGTGTGGAGGTGTTGCCAGGCAGTGTACTGTGAAGTGTGGAGGTGTTGGCAGGCAGTGTACTGTGAAGTGTGGAGGTGTTGGCAGGCAGTGTACTGTGAAGTGTGGAGGTGTTGCCAGGCAGTGTACTGTGAAGTGTGGAGGTGTTGGCAGGCAGTGTACTGTGAAGTGTGGAGGCAGTATACTGTGAAGTGTGGAGGTGTTGGCAGGCAGTGTACTGTGAAGTGTGGAGGTGTTGCCAGGCAGTGTATTGTGAAGTGTGGAGGTGTTGGCAGGCAGTGTACTGTGAAGTGTGGAGGTGTTGCCAGGCAGTGTACTGTGAAGTGTGGAGGTGTTGCCAGGCAGTGTACTGTGAAGTGTGAAGGTGTTGCTAGGCTGTGTACTGTGAAGTGTGGAGGTGTTGGCAGGCAGAGTACTGTGAAGCGTGGAGGTGTTGCAAGGCAGTGTATTGTGAAGTGTGGAGATGTTGCCAGGCAGTGTATTGTGAAGTGTGGAGGTGTTGCCAGGCAGTGTATTGTGAAGTGTGGAGGTGTTGGCAGGCAGTGTATTGTGAAGTGTGGAGGTGTTGGCAGGCAGTGTACTGTGAAGTGTGGAGGTGTTGCCAGGCAGTGTACTGGAGGTGCTGGCAGGCAGTGTACTGTGAAGTGTGGAGGTGTTGCCAGGCAGTGTACTGTGAAGTGTGGAGGTGTTGCCAGGCAGTGTACTGTGAAGTGTGGAGGTGTTGGCAGGCAGTGTACTGTGAAGTGTGGAGGCAGTGTACTGTGAAGTGTGGAGGTGTTGGCAGGCAGTGTACTGTGAAGTGTGGAGGCGTTGCCAGGCAGTGTACTGTGAAGTGTGGAGGTGTTGCCAGGCAGTGTACTGTGAAGTGTGGAGGTGTTGCCAGGCAGTGTATTGTGAAGTGTGGAGGTGTTGGCAGGCAGTGTACTGTGAAGTGTGGAGGTGTTGCCAGGCAGTGTACTGTGAAGTGTGGAGGTGTTGCCAGGCAGTGTATTGTGAAGTGTGGAGGTGTTGCCAGGCAGTGTACTGTGAAGTGTGGAGGCGTTGCCAGGCAGTGTATTGTGAAGTGTGGAGGTGTTGCCAGGCAGTGTACTGTGGAGTGTGGAGGTGTTGGCAGGCAGTGTACTGTGAAGTGTGGAGGTGTTGGCAGGCAGTGTACTGTGAAGTGTGGAGGTGTTGGCAGGCAGTGTACTGGAGGTGTTGGCAGGCAGTGTACTGTGAAGTGTGGAGGTGTTGCCAGGCAGTGTACTGGAGGTGTTGGCAGGCAGTGTACTGTGAAGTGTGGAGGTGTTGGCAGGCAGTGTACTGTGGAGTGTGGAGGTGTTGGCAGGCAGCGTACTGGAGGTGTTGGCAGGCAGTGTATTGTGAAGTGTGGAGGTGTTGCCAGGCAGTGTACTGGAGGTGTTGGCAGGCAGTGTACTGTGAAGTGTGGAGGTGTTGACAGGCAGTGTACTGGAGGCGTTGGCAGGGAGTGTACTGTGAAGTGTGGAGGTGTTGCCAGGCAGTGTACTGTGAAGTGTGGAGGTGTTGCCAGGCAGTGTACTGTGAAGTGTGGAGGTGTTGGCAGGCAGTGTACTGTGAAGTGTGGAGGTGTTGGCAAGTCGCCGCAGTCTCTGGCTGCCAACACCTCGACACGTGAGAAAGGGTCAAAGACTGGACACGTTGTTCTATCTTTAGGGGGTACCTTTGACTTTACACACCAGTTATTTTTAACTTCGTTTCACAAGGTTCAGCAGTAAACGATTTTTCATCTATGGTATAATGAAGCTGAAATGGGTTACATATCCTTCTGACCTTAACCTGTATTCAAGGTCACATGGAAATATAACTCTGAATGTCGATTATGTTTTATGTTAGACCTCATCGGTTCCGTTCCAGCAGATTTCCTTTTGACACGAACTGAATACAGAAATAAACCCCACACGTGGTGAAATCAGTTCTGTGACACGTTTAGTCTTTAGCCGTTTGATTTTGTCATCATCATAGCCCAGCCTATTCTATGACACGTTCTTTCTTTACCCGTTTGATTTTGTCGTCATCATAGCCCAGCCAATTCTATGACACGTTCTTTCTTTACCCGTTTGATTTTGTCGTCATCATAGCCCAGCCAATTCTATGACACTTTCTTTACCCGTTTGATTTTGTCGTCATCATAGCCCAGCCAATTCTATGACACGTTTAGTCTTTTCCCGTTTGATTTTGTCGTCATCATAGCCCAGCCAATTCTATGACACGTTTAGTCTTTTCCCGTTTGATTTTGTCGTCGTCATAGCCCAACCAATTCTATGACACGTCCTTTCTTTACCTGTTTGATTTTGTTATCATAGCCCAGCCAATTCTATGACACGTTCATTCTTTACCTGTTTGATTTTGTCGTCATCATAGCCCAGCCAATTCTATGACACGTTCATTCTTTACCCGTTTGATTTTGTCGTCATGATAGCTCAGCCAATTCTATGACACGTTTAGTCTTTTCCCGTTTGATTTTGTCATCATCATAGCCCAGCCAATTCTATGACACGTTTAGTCTTTTCCCGTTTGATTTTGTCATCATCATAGCCCAGCCAATTCTATGACACGTTTAGTCTTTTCCCATTTGATTTTGTCATCATCATAGCCTAGCCAAATCTATGACACGTCCTTTCTTTACCCGTTTGATTTTGTCGTCATCATAGCCCAGCCAATTCTATGACACGTTTAGTTTTTTACCCGTTTGATTTTGTCGTCAAAGCCCAGCCAATTCTATGACAACTTTCTTTTCCCGTTTGATTTTGTCGTCATCATAGCCCAGCCATTTCTATGACACGTTTAGTCTTTACCGGTTTGATTTTGTCACCACAGCCCAGCCAATTCTATGAGAACTTTCTTTACCCGTTTGATTTTGTCGTCATCATAGCCCAACCAATTCTATGACACGTTCTTTCTTTACCTGTTTGATTTTGTCGTCATCATAGCCCAGCCAATTCTATGACACTTTTTTCTTTACCCGTTTGATTTTGTCGTCATCATAGCCCAGCCAATTCTATGACATGTTTAGTCTTTTCCCGTTTGATTTTGTCGTCATCATAGCCCAGCCAATTCTATGACACGTTTAGTCTTTTCCAGTTTGATTTTGTCGTCATTCTAGCCCAGCCAATTCTATGACACGTCCTTTCTTTACCTGTTTGATTTTGTCGTCATCATAGCGCAGCCAAGTCTATGACACGTCCTTTCTTTACCCGTTTGATTTTGTCGTCATCATTGCCCAGCCAAATCTATGACACGTTCTTTCTTTACCCGTTTGATTTTCGTCGTCATCATAGCCCAGCCAATTCTATGACATGTTCTTTCTTTACCCGTTTGATTTTGTCGTCATCATAGCCCAGCCAATTCTATGACACGTTCTTTCTTTACCCGTTTGATTTTGTCGTCATCATAGCCCAGCCAATTCTATGACACGTTCGTTCTTTACCCGTTTGATTTTGTCGTCATCATAGCCCAGCCAATTCTATGACACGTTCGTTCTTTACCCGTTGATTTTTGTCGTCATCATAGCCCAGCCAATTCTATGACACGTTTAGTCTTTTCCCGTTTGATTTTGTCGTCATCATAGCTCAGCCAATTCTATGACACGTTCTTTTTTTTACCCGTTTGATTTTGTCGTCATCATAGCCCAGCCAATTCTATGACACGTTCTTTCTTTACCCGTTTGATTTTGTCATCATAGCCCAGCCAATTCTATGACACGTCCTTTTTTTTACCCGTTTGATTTTGTCGTCATCATAGCCCAGCCAATTCTATGACACGTTCTTTTTTTACCCGTTTGATTTTGCCGTCATCATAGCCCAGCCAATTCTATGACACGTTCTTTTTTTACCCGTTTGATTTTGTCGTCATCATAGCCCAGCCAATTCTATGACACGTTCTTTCTTTACCCGTTTGATTTTGTCATCATAGCCCAGCCAATTCTATGACACGTCCTTTTTTTTACCCGTTTGATTTTGTCGTCATCATAGCCCAGCCAATTCTATGACACGTTCTTTTTTTACCCGTTTGATTTTGTCGTCATCATAGCCCAGCCATCCGCAGGACGTGGTGTAGCTGGGGTATCCCTTTTCCTGCATCTCCTTCTCTGCACACAGTGTATTATATTGTGTTATATTGTATTGTATTGTATTGTATTGTGTATTGTATTTTGTATTGTGTATTGTATTGTATTGTGTATTGTATTGTGTATTGTATTGTAGCTGGGATATCCCTTTTCCTGCATCTCCTCTGCACACAGAGTATTGTATTGTATTTTGTATTGTATTGTGTATTGTATTTTGTATTGTGCATTGTATTGTGCATTGTATTGTGTATTGTGTATTGTATTGTGTATTGTATTGTAGCTAGGGTATCCCTTTTCCTGCATCTCCTCTGCACACAGCACAGCACAGCACAGCACAACACAGTATTGTATTGTACTGTACTGTACTGTACTGTACTGCATTCCATTGTATTGTATTGTTGTTGGGCTATCCCTTTTCCTGCATCTCCTCTGCACACAGTGTATTGTATTGTATTGCATTGCATTGCATTGCATTGCATTGTATTGCATTGTATTGTACTGTACAGTATTGCATTTCATTGCATTGTTGTTGGGCTATCCCTTCTCCTGCATACCCTTCTCTGTAAACAATGTATTGTATTGTATTGCGTTGCCTTGTATTGTCTTGTATTGTACCATAATGTATTGTGCTGTATTGTACTGTTGTGTTGTGTTGTGTTGTACTGTGCTGTACTGTATCGTACTGTACCGCATGTATTGCAATGCACTGCACAGTACTGACATGCATTGTATTGTTTGTACAGTTTGCACTGTATCGTACTGTACTGCATTGTATTGTATTCTATTGTATTGTAATGTACTGTATTGTATTGCATCGTTCTGTATTGTATTGTACTGCATTGTATTGTATTGTATTGTACTGTAGTGCGTTGTATTGTATTGTATTGTTTTGTACTGTATTTTATTGTACTGTACTGCATTGTATTGTATTGTACTGTGTTGTAATGTGCTGCATTGTAGCGTGTCGTATTGCATTGCATTGTGCTGTATCGTGACATAACTTGGCACAGATTAACACGAAATTCCATTACATAGCGTGACATGGCATCACACGACCGAACACGACATAGCACAGCATTACACCACGCAACATGACACAGCGTAACATAACACAACACAACACGACACAGCTTGACACGACACATGACATGACACGACACTGCTTGACACGACATGACACACTATAACACATGATATCAAATCCCACAGTGTGGTATTGGAAGTTGTTTTTGTTAGAGGAGAGAGGTTGGAGAGAGGGGCCTATAGGATATGATTTTA
>NC_134895.1:6619066-6626566 GCF_041734735.1 Babylonia areolata | reverse complement strand
ACACGTCACACAACAATCACAACTGTCAGAGTGTGGAGCATTACTCACGTGGTGATGTCACACAACAATCACAGCTGTCAGAGTGTGGAGCATTACTCACGTGGTGATGTCACACAACAATCACAGCTGTCAGTGTGAGCATTACTCACGTGGTGATGTCACACAACAATCACAGCTGTCAGAGTGTGGAGCATTACTCACGTGGTGTTGTCACACAACAATCACAGCTGTCAGGGTGTGGAGCATTACTCACGTGGTGATGTCACACAACAATCACAGCTGTCAGAGTGTGGAGCATTACTCACGTGGTGATGTCACACAACAATCACAGCTGTCAGGGTGTGGAGCATTACTCACGTGGTGATGTCACACAACAATCACAGCTGTCAGAGTGTTGAGCATTACTCACGTGGTGTTGTCACACAACAATCACAGCTGTCAGGGTGTGGAGCATTACTCACGTGGTGTTGTCACACAACAATCACAACTGTCAGGGTGTGGAGTATTACTCACGTGGTGTTGTCACACATCACAACACAATTACAGCTGTCAGTGTGAGCATTACTCACGTGGTGATGTCACACAACAATCACAGCTGTCAGAGTGTTGAGCATTACTCACGTGGTGATGCCACACAACAATCACAGCTGTCAGAGTGTGGAGCATTACTCACGTGGTGATGCCACACAATAATTACAGCTGTCAGAGTATGGAGCATTACGCGCGTGGTGTTATCAAACAACAATTACAGCTGTCAGAGTGTGGAGTATTACTCACGTGGTGTTGTCACACGTCACAACACAACTACAGCTGTCAGAGTGTGGAGCATTACTCACGTGGTGTTGTCACACAACAATTACAGCTGTCAGTGTGGAGCATTACTCACGTGGTGATGTCACACGTCACACAACAATCACAGCTGTCAGGGTGTAGAGCATTACTCACGTGGTGATGTCACACAACAATCACAGCTGTCAGAGTGTGGAGCATTACTCACGTGGTGTTGTCACACAACAATCACAACTGTCAGAGTGTGGAGCATTACTCACGTGGTGATGTCACACAACAATCACAGCTGTCAGAGTGTGGAGCATTACTACCGTGGTGTTGTCACACAACAATCACAGCTGTCAGAGTGTGGAGCATTACTCACGTGGTGATGTCACACAATAATCACAGCTGTCAGGGTGTGGAGCATTACTCACGTGGTGATGTCATACAACAATCACAGCTGTCAGGGTGTGGAGCATTACTCACGTGGTGATGTCACACAACAATCACAGCTGTCAGGGTGTGGAGCATTATTCACGTGGTGATGTCACACAACAATCACAGCTGTCAGAGTGTGGAGCATTACTCACGTGGTGATGTCACGCAACAATCACAACTGTCAGAGTGTGGAGCATTACTCACGTGGTGATGTCACACAACAATCACAGCTGTCAGGGTGTGGAGCATTACTACCGTGGTGTTGTCACACGTCAAAACACAATTACAGCTGTCAGAGTGTGGAGCATTACTCACGTGGTGATGCCACACAACAATTACAGCTGTCAGAGTGAAGTGTATTATTCAGGCACAATTGTCGCACATGACAACACAATCACAGCTGTCAGAGTGAAGTGTATTATTCAGGTACAATTGTCACACGTGACAACACAATTACAGCTGTTAGAGTGCAGTGTATTATTCAGGTGCAATTGTCACACGTGACAACACAATCACAGCTGTCAGAGTGCAGTGTATTATTCAGGTACAACTGTCACACGTGACAACACAATCACAGCTGTCAGAGTGCAGTGTATTATTCAGGTACAATTGTCGCACGTGACAACACAATCACAGCTGTCAGAGTGCAGTGTATTATTCAGGTGCAATTGTCACACGTGACAACACAATCACAGCTGTCAGAGTGCAGTGTATTATTCAGGTACAACTGTCACACGTGACAACACAATCACAGCTGACAGAGTGAAGTGTATTATTCAGGTGCAATTGTCGCACGTGACAACACAATCACAGCTGTCAGAGTGCAGTGTATTATTCAGGCACAATTGTCACACGTGACAACACAATCACAGCTGTCAGAGTGCAGTGTATTATTCAGGAGCAATTGTCACACGTGACAACACAACTACAGCTGTCAGAGTGCAGTGTATTATTCAGGTACAATTGTCACACGTGACAACACAATCACAGCTGTCAGAGTGCAGTGTATTATTCAGGAGCAATTGTCACACGTGACAACACAACCACAGCTGTCAGAGTGCAGTGTATTATTCAGGTACAATTGTCACACGTCTCAACACAATCACAGCTGTCAGAGTGCAGTGTATTATTCAGGTGCAATTGTCACACGTCTCAACACAATCACAGCTGTCAGAGTGCAGTGTATTATTCAGGTACAATTGTCACACGTCTCAACACAATCACAGCTGTCAGAGTGAAGTGTATTATTCAGGTACAATTGTCACACGTGACAACACAATTACAGCTGTCAGAGTGAAGTGTATTATTCAGGTACAACTGTCACACGTGACAACACAATCACAGCTGTCAGAGTGCAGTGTATCATTCAGGTGCAATTGTCACACGTGACAACACAATCACAGCTGTCAGAGTGCAGTGTATTATTCAGGTACAACTGTCACACGTGACAACACAATCACAGCTGTCAGAGTGCAGTGTATTATTCAGGCACAATTGTCACACGTGACAACACAATCACAGCTGTCAGAGTGCAGTGTATTATTCAGGTGCAATTGTCACACGTGACAACACAATTACAGCTGTCAGAGTGCAGTGTATTATTCAGGTACAATTGTCACACGTGACAACACAATCACAGCTGTCAGAGTGCAGTGTATTATTCAGGAGCAATTGTCACACGTGACAACACAACCACAGCTGACAGAGTGAAGTGTATTATTCAGGTACAATTGTCACACGTGACAACACAATCACAGCTGTCAGAGTGCAGTGTATTATTCAGGAGCAATTGTCACACGTGACAACACAATTACAGCTGTTAGAGTGCAGTGTATTATTCAGGTGCAATTGTCACACGTGACAACACAATCACAGCTGACAGAGTGAAGTGTATTATTCAGGTGCAATTGTCACACGTGACAACACAATCACAGCTGTCAGAGTGAAGTGTATTATTCAGGTACAATTGTCACACGTGACAACACAATTACAGCTGTCAAAGTGCAGTGTATTATTCAGGAGCAATTGTCACACGTGACAACACAACCACAGCTGACAGAGTGAAGTGTATTATTCAGGTACAATTGTCACACGTGACAACACAATCACAGCTGTCAGAGTGCAGTGTATTATTCAGGAGCAATTGTCACACGTGACAACACAATTACAGCTGTCAGAGTGCAGTGTATTATTCAGGAGCAACTGTCACACGTGACAACACAATCACAGCTGTCAAAGTGCAGTGTATTATTCAGGAGCAACTGTCACACGTGACAACACAATCACAGCTGTCAGAGTGCAGTGTATTATTCAGGTACAATTGTCACACGTGACAACACAATCACAACTGCCACGGCGAGGGCAGAGTGTTGTGCATTATACACGTGAAATTGTCACACACACGTCAAAAATGATTACACAACTATTTACATAAAATCAAAATGAATAATAAATATAACTGAAGTACACAAAAAACAAGTGTGTGTGTGTGTGTGTGTGTGTGTGTGTGTGTGTGTGTGTGTGTGTGTGTGTGTGTGTGTGTGTGTGTGTGTGTGTGTGTGTGTGTGTGAAAGAGACAGAGAGAGAAAGAGAGAGAGTGAGAGAGAGAGAGAGAGAGAGAGAGAGAGAGAGAGAGAGAGGGAGAGAGAGAGAGAGAGAGAGTAGTAGAGATACACAACAGAGGAAAAAAACATGCATAAATCAAAACAAAACAACACACACACACACACACACACACACACACACACACATGGCATACAGGCACTAGCATGGTGTCAGTAAAATGCACAGGAAAAAAAAAAATGAACAAGATCAAAGAAACAAACACACACAACACACACCGCATTACACATCAGAATGGAGGATAGAGGGTGAGGGAGGTTCTGTCAACCATACACATTTGACAAACAGTATCAATAAAATGAACGATTTACATTACACATTATGGCATAAGGTGGGAAAGAGAAAGAGAGCGTAATCTCACCCATCTCATCTGGTCCTCGCTGGTCAGAGACCTCCAGAACGTGCCAAAGTCACTGTAGATGTTGGTCAGGTCCTGACCTACCACCAGCTTGGACAGTACCCTTACTGCCTGGCACACTGCAACAACATGTCACTGACTGCCTGACACACTGCACCAACATGTTATTGACTGCCTGACACACTGCACCAACATGTCACCTTCACTGCCTGACACACTGCACCAACATGTCACCTTCACTGCCTGACACACTGTACCAACATGTCACTGACTGCCTGACACACTGCACCAACATGTCACTGACTGACTGCCTGACACACTGCAACAACATGTCACTAACTGCCTGACACACTGCACCAACATGTCACTGACTGCCTGACACACTGCAGAAACATGTCAGTGACTGCCTGACACACTGCACCAACATGTCACCTTCACTGCCTGACACACTGCACCAACATGTCACCTTCACTGCCTGACACACTGCACCAACATGTCACTGACTGCCTGACACACTGCACCAACATGTCACTGACTGACTGCCTGACACACTGCAACAACATGTCACTGACTGCCTGACACACTGCACCAACATGTCACTGACTGCCTGACACACTGCACCAACATGTCACTGACTGCCTGACACACTGCAACAACATGTCACTGACTGCCTGACACACTGCAACAACATGTCACTGACTGCCTGACACACTGCAACAACATGTCACCTTCACTGCCTGACACACTGCACCAACATGTCACCTTCACTGCCTGACACACTGCACCAACATGTCACTGACTGCCTAACACACTGCACCAACATGTCACCTTCACTGCCTGACACACTGCACCAACATGTCAGTGACTGCCTGACACACTGCACCAACATGTCACTGACTGCCTGACACACTGCACCAACATGTCACTGACTGACTGCCTGACACACTGCACCAACATGTCACCTTCACTGCCTGACACACTGCACCAACATGTCACTGACTGCCTGACACACTGCACCAACATGTCACTGACTGCCTGACACACTGCACCAACATGTCACTGACTGCCTGACACACTGCACCAACATGTCACTGACTGCCTGACACACTGCAACAACATGTCACTGACTGCCTGACACACTGCACCAACATGTCACTGACTGCCTGACACACTGCACCAACATGTCACCTTCACTGCCTGACACACTGCACCAACATGTCAGTGACTGCCTGACACACTGCACCAACATGTCACTGACTGCCTGACACACTGCACCAACATGTCACTGACTGCCTGACACACAGCACCAACATGTCACTGACTGCCTGACACACTGCACCAACATGTCAGTGACTGCCTGACACACTGCACCAACATGTCACCTTCACTGCCTGACACACTGCAACAACATGTCACTGACTGCCTGAAACACTGCACCAACATGTTATTGACTGCCTGACACACTGCACCAACATGTCATTGACTGCCTGACACACTGCAACAACATGTCACTGACTGCCTGACACACTGCACCAACATGTCATTGACTGCCTGACACACTGCACCAACATGTCATTGACTGCCTGACACACTGCACCAACATGTCACTGACTGCCTGACACACTGCAACAACATGTCACTGACTGCCTGACACACTGCAACAACATGTCACTGACTGCCTGACACACTGCACCAACATGTCACTGACTGCCTGACACACTGCACCAACATGTCACTGACTGCCTGACACACTGCACCAACATGTCACCTTCACTGCCTGACACACTGCACCAACATGTCACCTTCACTGCCTGACACACTGCACCAACATGTCACTGACTGCCTGACACACTGCACCAACAAGTCAGTGACTGCCTGACATACTGCACCAACATGTCACTGACTGCCTGACACACTGCACCAACATGTCACTGACTGCCTGACACACTGCACCAACATGTCACTGACTGCCTGACACACTGCACCAACATGTCACTGACTGCCTGACACACTGCACCAACATGTCACTGACTGCCTGACACACTGCACCAACATGTCACTGACTGCCTGACACACTGCACCAACATGTCACTGACTGCCTGAAACACTGCACCAACATGTTATTGACTGCCTGACACACTGCAACAACATGTCACTGACTGCCTGACACACTGCACCAACATGTCACTGACTGACTGCCTGACACACTGAACCAACTTGTCAGTGACTGCCTGACACACTGCACCAACATGTCACTGACTGCCTGACACACTGCACCAACATGTCACTGACTGCCTGACACACTGCACCAACATGTCACTGACTGCCTGACACACTGCACCAACATGTCACTGACTGCCTGACACACTGCACCAACATGTCACCTTCACTGCCTGACACACTGCACCAACATGTCACTGACTGCCTGACACACTGCACCAACATGTCACTTTGGTTTTTGGTGTGTGTGTGTGTGTGTGTGTGTGTGTGTGTGTGTGTGTGTGTGTGAAAAAGATCCTAATGCAACGAGAAGAATCAATCCACTCTGATAGATACACAGAATTTTAATGCATGTACATGCGCTCAAAGACCTGATTAATGCACAATGGGTAAAGCTGACGGTCAGGTGTCTGTCTAGCACATGTGGTGTAGCGTGTATGGATTTGTCCCAACGCAGTGACGCCTCCTTTGTAGAATCTGAAACGGAAACTTTCAACGCCAACTGTTTTTTGTTTTTGTTTGTTTTTAGTCGGTTCTGTTCTTTGAGTCTGTTATCATGATAACAACTTTGCAAGTCTTGTTCATCTTCCCTTCTCTCCAACAATCCTCTACCGTTTGTTTATTTATTTATAGTCTGTTCATCTAAGATGATGATATTAGACTGAAAATAAATGATATCATTATTATTATTTGGATTATTATCATTTCTATCGTAATGATGATTGTTATTAACAATTAGAAATCGACATTATTTTCTGTATATTCGAATGAAAATGGGGGCGGTTGAGGTTGGGGGAGGGGGGGGGGGAGAGGGGACTAAGAAAGGAAGAGAGAGATAGAGAGAACAGAATGTGGAAAAGATAAAGTACAAAATCTAAAATGGAGAAGGTGAGTGTCAGTGATTGGGAGGAAAAAAAAAAAAAAAGAAGAAAAGAAAAAAAAAAAAAAAAACACTACCAAAAGCTTTAATAAGCTTGTTAATGCTTCCTACACGTACACATACAACATAGCGCAGATACAATTCAACATCCACTGATATGCAAGCTGCATCAAATGTGCGGGCACACACACACACACACACACACGCACAC
>NC_134895.1:6606566-6616566 GCF_041734735.1 Babylonia areolata | reverse complement strand
AGTCTGGTGCCACATTCTGAAAGAACGACATATGCACAGGAATAGTCTGGTGCCACATTCTGTAAGAACGACATATGCACAGGAATAGTCTGGTGCCAGATTCTGAAAGATATGCACAGGAATAGTCTGGTGCCACATTCTGAAAGAACGACATATGCACAGGAATAGTCTGGTGCCACATTCTGAAAGAACGACATATGCACAGGAATAGTTTGGTGCCACATTCTGAAAGAACGACATATGCACAGGAATAGTCTGGTGCCACATTCTGAAAGAACGACATATGCACAGGAATAGTCTGGTGCCACATTCTGAAAGAACAACATATGCACAGGAATAGTCTGGTGCCAGATTCTGAAAGATATGCACAGGAATAGTCTGGTGCCAGATTCTGAAAGAACGACATATGCACAGGAATAGTCTGGTGCCACATTCTGAAAGAACGACATATGCGCAGGAATAGTCTGGTGCCACATTCTGAAAGAACGACATATGCACAGGAATAGTCTGGTGCCACATTCTGAAAGAACGACATATGCACAAGTATAGTCTGGTGCCACATTCTGAAAGAACGACATATGCACAGGAATAGTCTGGTGCCACATTCTGAAAGAACGACATATGCACAAGTATAGTCTGGTGCCAGATTCTGAACGAACGACATATGCACAAGTATAGTCTGGTGCAAGATTCTGAACGAACGACATATACATATGAATAGTCTGGTGCCAGATTCTGAAAGAACGACATATGCACAGGAACAGTCTGGTGCCAGAGGTAACGCGTCCGACTAGGAAGCGAGAAAATCTGAGCGCGCTGGTTCGAATCACGACTCAGCCGCCGATATTTTCTCCCCCTCCACTAGACCTTGAGTGGTGGTCTGGGCGCTAGTCATTCGGATGAGACGATAAACCGAGGCCCCGCGTGTAGCATACACTTCGCGCACGTAAAAGAACCCACGGCAACAAAAGGGTTGTTCCTGGCAAAATTCTGAAGAAAAATCCACTTCGATAGGAAAAAACAAATAAAACTGCACGCAGGAAAAAATACAGAAAAATGGGTGGCGCTGTAGTATAGCGACGCGCTCTTCCTGGGGTGAGCAGCCCGAATTTGAGAGAAATCTGTTGTGATAAAAAGCAGTACAAATACAAAATACAAATACATTCTGAAAGAATGACATATGCACAAGAATAGTCTGGTGCCAGATTCTGAAAGAACGACATATGCACAGGAATAGTCTGGTGCCACATTCTGAAAGAACGACATATGCACAGGAATAGTCTGGTGCATGATTCTGGAAGTATCACACACACACACACACACACACACACACACACACACACACACACACACACACACACACACACACACACACACACACACACACACACACACACACACACACACGCTTTATATCAACTGTCCATAATGACGTCAGTTATATAGGTAAAAATCCTACACATTCTATGGTAAGGGCAATATGATCAGTGTATAACACATGATGTATGTGTGTTAGGAAGTGGTGTTCAGTGTGTAACACATGAGGTGTGTGTGTTGGGAAGTGGTGTTCAGTGTATAACACATGAGGTGTGTGTGTTAGGAAGTGGTGTTCAGTGTGTAACACATGAGGTGTGTGTGTTAGGAAGTGGTGTTCAGTGTATAACACATGAGGTGTGCGTGTTAGGAAGTGGTGTTCAGTGTATAACACATGATGTATGTGTGTTGGGAAGTGGTGTTCAGTGTGTAACACATGAGGTATGTGTGTTAGGAAGTGGTGTTCAGTGTATAACACATGAGGTGTGTGTGTTAGGAAGTGGTGTTCAGTGTGTAACACATGAGGTGTGTGTGTTGGGAAGTGGCACATGAGGTGTGTGTGTTAGGAAGTGGTGTTCAGTGTATAACACATGAGGTATGTGTGTTAGGAAGTGGTGTTCAGTGTGTAACACATGAGGTGTGTGTGTTGGGAAGTGGCATCAACACAAACAAACCCTCACCATGACATCAAGACAAACACCCCACACCCACCCCTCACCATGACATCAAGACAAACACCCCACACCCACCCCTCACCATGACATCAACACAAACACGTCCCCCCACCCCCACCCCCCTCCTCACCATAGCATCAGAACCATCTTTCTGCAGGGACGTCGGGAAACGGATATCTCGCACAGTGCAGCCAGTTACTTTGGTGGGGGCCGCCATGTTGCCGGGTGTGTGCTGCTTGCGCTCACTGGCCGATCTGTCGTCTGCTGGCCACAACGCTTCAACCCTGTGTTTATCCCCACCGCCAGCTGGTGTGGGATCCTTGCTGTGTTCGTGGAGTGATATCTCTGTGTGACAACAACTCGTGATGCTTTAAGTCGGTCAAGCAGTGCTACCTGGGGATCTATACTGCGCTGAAAAAATGAGGCAAGTGATGAAGATCAGCCCTCGACAGGGTGACGTGAGCAGCACGTTGTGATGATGGTCATGATGAGTTGATGAGGTGCCGTGTGCAGGACGGATTTTGTGCACTGAAAAAGAACCCATGGCAGCATCAACACTGTTCACACTGCACGCTAACAACATCAACACTGTTCACACTGCACATTATCAACATCAACACTGTTCATACTGCACGCTATCAACATCAACATCAACACTGTTCACATTGCACGCTAACAACATCAACACTGTTCGCACTGCACATTATCAACATCGACACTGTTTACACTGCACGCTATCAACATCGACACTGTTTACACTGCACGCTATCAACATCAACACTGTTTACACTGCACGCTATCAACATCAACACTGTTCACACTGCACGCTATCAACATCAACACTGTTTACACTGCACGCTATCAACATCGACACTGTTTACACTGCACGCTATCAACATCAACACTGTTCTCACTGTACGCTATCAACATCAACACTGTTTACACTGCACGCTATCAACATCGACACTGTTTACACTGCACGCTGTCAACATCAACACTGTTTACACTGCACACTATCAACATCGACACTGTTTACACTGCACGCTGTCAACATCAACACTGTTTACACTGCACGCTATCAACATCAACACTGTTCACACTGCACGCTATCAACATCGACACTGTTTACACTGCACGCTATCAACATCAACACTGTTCACACTGCACGCTATCAACATCGACACTGTTCACACTGCACGCTATCAACATCAACACTGTTCACACTGCACGCTATCAACATGAACACTGTTTACACTGCACGCTTTCAACATCAACACTGTTCACACTGCACGCTATCAACATCGACACTGTTTACACTGCACGCTATCAACATCAACACTGTTTACACTGCACGCTATCAACATCACCACTGTTCACACTGCACGCTATCAACATCGACACTGTTTACACTGCACGCTATCAACATCAACACTGTTCTCACTGTACACTATCAACATCGACACTGTTTACACTGCACGCTATCAACATCGACACTGTCAACACTGTTCACACTGCACTCTATCGACATCATCTGAGGCAGTCCATTCTGTAACCAGACAGAAGGTCACATGATTATCATAATTATTCCTCTTGTGTCACATAGCTTGCTGCAGATAATTTTGGTTTCATCACGCCCATCAGCTTATGATCGAAATAATGACCTGCTGCGAAATGGTCTTCTTTCCACTCGTCAGGTGTTCAGGATTAGGTAAGGAGGGGCATTATGCATGGAGATCAGGATCAGCATTGAGTGTGCCACGTCTTTGATGCAACTGTGTCTGTGCTATCGTCAGTCGCTTGTGGTATGTTCGTTATCAACCTTGTTAGTGTTGCCTTAAAGTAAAGCCTCGACCTTGTTAGTGTTGCTTTAAAGCCCCGACCCTGTTAGTGTTGCTTTAAAGCCCCGACCTTGTTAGTGAGCCCCAACCATGTTAGTGTTGCTTTAAAGCTTAAAGCCTCGACCTTGTTAGTGTTGCTTTAAAGCCCCGACCTTGTTAGTGAGCCTCGACTTTGTTGGTGTTGCTTTAAAGCCTCGACCTTGTTAGTGTTGCTTTAAAGCCCCGACCTTGTTAGTGTTGCTTTAAAGCCTCGACCTTGTTAGTGTTGCTTTAAAGCCTCGACCTTGTTAGTGAGCCTCGACCTTGTTAGTGAGCCTCGACCTTGTTAGTGTTGCTTTCAAGCTTAAAACCTCGACCCTGTTAGTGTTGCTTTAAAGCCCCGACCTTGTTAGTGTTGCTTTAAAGGCCAGACCTTGTTAGTGAGCTCCAACCTTGTTAGTGTTGCTTCAAAGCTTAAAGCCCCAACCTTGTTAGTGTTGCTTCAAAGCTTAAAGCCTCGACCTTGTTAGTGTTGCTTTAAAGCCCCGACCTTGTTAGTGTTGCTTTAAAGTCCCGACCTTGTTAGTGTTGCTTTAAAGCTTAAAGCCCCAACCTTGTTAGTGTTGCTTCAAAGCTTAAAGCCCCGACCTTGTTAGTGTTGCTTTAAAGTCCCGACCTTGTTAGTGTTGCTTTAAAGCTTAAAGCCCCAACCTTGTTAGTGTTGCTTTAAAGCTTAAAGCCTCGACCTTGTTAGTGTTGCTTTAAAGCCCCGACCTTGTTAGTGTTGCTTTAAAGTCCCGACCTTGTTAGTGTTGCTTTAAAGCTTAAAGCCCCAACCTTGTTAGTGTTGCTTTAAAGCTTAAAGCCTCGACCTTGTTAGTGTTGCTTTAAAGCCCCGACCTTGTTAGTGTTGCTTTAAAGCCCCGACCTTGTTAGTGTTGCTTTAAAGCCCCTGTGGAATCTTGGTAGTGAGTGGAAGGTGAAAGGGGAATACGTGGAGGTGAAAAAGACAGGTCAGCTTGACAGGTGTGTTCTCCAAATTTAAGGCGTAGTATGGACCGATAAAGTGATGACCTAGCTGGCAGATAACCAAGTTGTACACAGCTTGGTGTCTGCTTCACAAAAAGTGTGGCCTGTTACCTTGAGCCAGACATGCAGTAGCACGTCTATACACATGGTTATATCTCAGTGAGCACGTCAAGCGTTACGTGTGTAGTCATCTGAATCCTGGCTGGTTTGCCATGACGTGGTGTGTGTGTGTGTGTGTGTGTGTGTGTGTGTGTGTGTGGAGGGGGTGTTATGCCGCGGGTCACTTGAAACATGATTTAGGCTGCCTTTGCGAACACAGACATCAATCCACACCATTAAAATAAAGAAGAAGAAAAATTGCTATGATTGATGATGAAGACGATGGTAACAATAATCTTGTAGATCTTTGTGTGTGTGTGTGTGTGTGTGTGTGTGTGTGTGTGTGTGTGTGTGTGTGTGTGTGTGTGTGTGTGTGTGTGTGTGTGTGTGTGTGTGATACCACTTGACGAGACTCTTTCCGTTTGCTTTGGTTGATTTTGTTTTACATGTATCCTGTTCCTTGTGATGTCATCCTGTTTGTTTTTATGTCATGTCATGTCATGTTTAGTTGTGGTTGTGATTCCACTTATCTGGGTGATCGTACCGAACAAAAAGTGGTGCTGCTGACACTTGCAAAAAAAAAAAAAAAAAAAAAAAAAAAAAAGCCTCGATTGTGCGATTCCTTCAGCTCATCACAGAACTAAAAGTGGTCACATAAAACAGCAAGGTTTCAGATCGTCGTTGAACTAAAAGTGGTCACATCAAACAGCAAGGTTTCAACTCATTGCTGAACTAAAAGTTGTCACTTGGGTCTCCCACTGCCAATTTTACGTGCTACTGACCCTGTAGTGCGTATTTTAGCGATAAGTCTATTTACAGTGACGTGACTCCACCCCTTGCCTGGAAATTCCTTTACGATCCTTCTTCCACTCCAGCTTTTCTCCTTGAAACAGTTTTTTTTTTTTGGCAAGTGGGGTTTCTTCCTTTTTCCTTCCTTGGAGCAGGCCGGGAGAGCCGGACGGTCAAGACAGTACCATGGGGGCTGTGAGTGTCAAACTAGCATATATTTTTCGGACTTAGTTGAATGCCTGATTTATGGTATATTTGGATTCGGTGACTAACACACTGGCTCAGACTCACTTGTGACATGCACTTACTACAACAATTGAATCAAAACACACAAAAAATCAATTGCAAAACAAAAGTCATGTGCATCTCCCAACATAGAAATATAGGCCACACAGTGTTGTGTCGGATTTCACTTTTTTTTGTTTGTTTGTTTTTTGTTTTGTTGTTGTTTTGTTTTGGGTTTTTTTTCACTTTTTTTCAAAATTAAAGTCATAAAGGAAAAAAAAATCCGATCTCCCAGGTCAACATATGTGCAGACCTGCTAGTGCCTAAACCTCCTTCGTGTGTATACGCAAGCAGAAGATCAAATACGCACGTTAAAGATCCCATAATCCATGTCAGCGTTCGGTGGGTTATGGAAACAAGAACATACCCAGGATGCACACCGCCGGTGTTGCTGCCTACATGGCGGGTTAAAAACGGTCATACACGTAAAAGCCCACTTGTGTACGTACGAGTGAACGTAGGAGTTGCAGCCCACGAACGAAGAAGAAGAAGAAGAAGAAGAAGAAGTTTCTGACCAAACCGATAGGTACGACCATAATTATTCCCAAATGATTTATTAAACATAATCTGGCTGATCTTTTTGCCCAAATCCACGTGATCCGGACAGATTGGGGAAATCGTGAAGCGGACAGCTGTTGCTTTGGACAAAAAAAGGCAGAGGGAAAGAAAGAAGAGCGGAATCTTCAGCAGTGGAGCTAAACACTCATGTGATTTCTGATGCCAGTCATACAAAGGACGTCATCAGCGAACACGCTGTTATAAATTCAGCTGTAAATGACAGACATTGTTTGACTGACTTTGACAGGCTTCCTTTTGAACTGGTATTTTCTGACTGGTATTTCATATTGCTGTTTTAACTGATTTAACAAGACATGGGCTTTATACTGCTGTTTTAACTGACCTTTTAACATGACGTGGGTTTTTATGTTGTTGTTTTAACTGAACTTTTAACATGACGTGGGTTTTTATATTGCTGTTTTAACTGAACTTTTAACATGACGTGGGTTTTATATTGCTGTTTTAACTGAACTTTTAACATGACATGGGTTTTTATATTGCTGTTTTAACTGAACTTTTAACATGACGTGGGTTTTTATTTTGGTGTTTTAACTGAACTTTTAACATGACGGATTAAAAAAAAAAATTGCTGTTTTAACTAAACTTTTAACATGACGTGAGGTTTTATATTGCTCTTTAACTGAACTTTTAACATGACGTGGGTTTTTATATTGCTGTTTTGACGGAACTTTTAACATGACATGGGTTTTTATATTGCTGTTTTAAGTGAACTTTTAACATGACGTGAGGTTTTATATTGCTGTTTTAAGTGAACTTTTAACATGACGTGGGTTTTTATATTGATGTTTTAACTTAACTTTTTACATGACATGGGTTTTTATATTGCTGTTTTAAGTGAACTTTTAACATGACGTGGCTTTTTATATTGCTGTTTTAACTTAACTTTTAACATGACATGGGTTTTTATATTGCTATTTCAACTGACCTTTTAACGTGACGGTTTTTTTTTTTTATATTGCTGTTTTGATCTGATATTGATAGAAAACACAGCTAAATGTGCCCCTCCTGGTAGAAAACACAGCTAAATGTGCCCTTCCTAATAGAAAGCACAGCTAAATGTGCCCTTCCTGATAGAAAACACAGCTAAATGTGCCCTTCCTGATAGAAAACACAGCTAAATGTGCCCTTCCTGATAGAAAACACAGCTAAATGTGCTCTTCATGATAGAAAGCATAGCTAAATGTGCCCTTATTGATAGAAAGCACAGCTAATTGTGCCCTTCTTGATAGAAAGCACAGCTAAATGTTCCCTTCCTGATAGAAACAGCTAAATGTGCCCTTCCTGATAGAGAACACAGCTAAATGTGCCCTTCCTGATAGAAAACACAGCTGAATGTGCTCTTCATGATAGAAAGCATAGCTAAATGTGCCCTTATTGATAGAAAGCACAGCTAATTGTGCCCTTCTTGATAGAAAGCACAGCTAAATGTTCCCTTCCTGATAGAAAGCACAGCTAAATGTGCCCTTCCTGATAGAAAGCACAGCTAAATGTGCCCTTCCTGATAGAAAGCACAGCTAAATGTGCCCTTCCTGATAGAAAACACAGTAATGTGCCCTTCCTGATAGAAAGCACAGCTAAATGTGCCCTTCCTGATAGAAAACACAGCTAAATGTGCCCTTCCTGATAGAAAACACAGCTAAATGTGCCCTTCATGATAAAAACACAGCTAAATGTGCCATTCCTGATAGAAAACACAACTAAATGTGCCCTTCATGACAGAAATCACAGCTAAATGTGCCCTTCCTGATAGAAAGCACAGCTAAATGTGCCCTTCCTGATAGAAAGCACAGCTAAATGTGCCCTTCCTGATAGAGAACACAGCTAAATGTGCCCTTCCTGATAGAAAACACAGCTAAATGTGCCCTTTTTTATTATAGAAAACACAGCTAAATGTGCCCTTCTTGATAGAAAACTGCTAAATGTGCCCTTCCTGATAGAAAACACAGCTAAATGTGCCCTTCCTGATATTGATCTGACGTTGATAGAAAACACAGCTATATGTACCCTTCCTGATAGAAAACACAGCTAAATTGTTATCATAATTATGAGCATTTACACCTAATCTTGAAAATAAGCCCTATGCGTTTAGAAATAGAACAAATACGTAAATATCAAACAGTTGAACGACTCCCCCACACCCCCCATATCCTTCAGTCCTGCCATACCTTCGACGCTCTGAGACGCCAGGCATGGCCCAGCCCGGTGGAGCTCCAGGAGAAACTGTGGGGACCGGTGGGGTTCCTGCGACGGACCGCAGACTTCGCCGCCCTGACCGGACTGAAAATCTAGCGTGACCAGGGAACGCGGAAGAAGAAGAAACACTTGAACACGAGATATAAAACATTATCAAAAATCATTCACCCCCCCCCTCCACACACACACACAGGAGAGGAAAAGGTGAGTCTTCAGACTGGATTGGAAAAATTGCATTTGGTTCGATCAGGGGGGATCCTGAGCAGGCGGTTGTCAGAAGACGAACGGAGTTGGCGTGAGGGTGGGTGAGGATGAATGAGATCAGAAAGATACTGTGGGCCAGTAGCCTCAAAGGACTTGAAACAAAGAGAGACGACTTTGTAAATATTTTTTCTTGTACTGGGAGCCAGTGTAGAGCATGAAGGAGAGGAGAGACGTGATCCAATTTAGAGGAACGAAAGACAAGATGAGCAGCATGGTTCTGGACTTTCTGAAGTCTAGCAATGAGGAAGCTGGGTGAACCGACAAGCAGGGAATTACAATACCCCAGGCGGGGCAGCACAAAGACACAGAGGACGGAGTTTTGGTTCCATCCTCAGTCAGGAGATGACAAATTGATGCATTCTGCGAATTTCAAGGTAACACAATCTGCATATATTTGCAACATGCTGCTGATTGGGAAGACACTGATCGAGTATGACACCAAGATTGCGGACGGAAGAGGAAAGAGGAATGTCGGTGCCACTGACGAGACTGAGGAAGGCAGAGAGACTGAGTGGCAAAATCTTTGTGGGGTGATAATCATGATTTCAGTTTTATCCTCATTTAATTTTACCTTGTTTTCAGTCATCCATGTTTTCAGATCGGAGATGCAGGCCAGAGCAGAGTCAATGAGAGAGGGAAGGAGAAACGGAGGTCCCGACAGATACAGCTGGTTGTCATCGGAAAAGCTCCACTGTTGGACGCCGTTCTTTCTCCGTCTCTTGACCTTGTATTTGGAATGAACTTCCCCTTTCGCTTCGTCAGGTCTCCGCACTCAGCTCTTTCAAATCTGGCCTTAAAACCCACCTCTTCACAAGATAGCCTCCCGGCCTCCCCTACCTCTTCCCTGTCTTCAGTTTCTTCAGTTTTAGGGTTATGCATGCGTGTGAATAACTGGTGTGAAAGCGATACGAATGATGAATGACAATGGTGGAAATAGAGAACAAACAGAATGGGCCC